>NW_024081336.1:0-131879 GCF_003009895.1 Hyaena hyaena
AGGAGGACACTTATGGGGATGAGCACTGAGTGTTATGTGGAAAACAATTTGACAATAAACTATTTGTAAAAAAAAAAATACTTTAAAATTTTGAAATAGTTTAAGACACATAAGAAATTGTAAAAAAAAAAAGATAGCATTCTCATGTACTTTTGCCCTACTTCCCCTACTGAAAACATCTTTCATAGTCATAATACATTGTTGAAACCAGGAAATTTATGTTGTAAGTAGTAAATGATGCTACTTAACTCAACTACAAACCTTACTTATATTTCACCAGTTTTTTACATGGTGCTTAGTTTTTAGTATCCAGATCTGAAGAATGTACATTGCTATCAATTTATGTTTTATTGAGCAATGTTTATATGGAAAATATATTGATTTCCTCCAAATGCAATACAACATATTTAAAAAGAGATGTGTAGGAAAATTACATTCAGATACAATTGGGTAGATTAGGTATATCATTAGAACAATGTGTTAAACATTTTGAAAACCATACTAAACAAATGTGCACTTAAACTCTCCTCCATCCACAACTTTCAAGTTTTAAGACTCCACTTTACTTGGTAAGTAGAGGGTATGACAGGAAAAGTTTTTGTTTTTAATTGTTACTTTGGTCTGCCTTATTTATAACAAATTTATTTATTACTATTTTTTCCTGTGTGTTTAACATGGTATTTCATGCAAATTCTAGATATCACTGCTTAAAAAGCAACTGTTGTGTTTAAAAAAACAAAAAAACAATCAGTCGTGATCAGGAAGCTATGTGTAAAGCACCGTGACTCCTACCATTCCAGCATGCTCATTGTATACGTATTTACTAGATTTTAGTTTAATTCTGGAAATTTGTTGGGGAATTTGGGATAATGTATAATGCACTGTCATTTTCCTCTAGTAAAATAATGGGTTATAGGCTCTTGGTTAGTGTTCTCACACAAAACTTTTCATTTCCAGCAACAGATTACTGGCATTAAGCGAGAGACGCCAGTATATTCATTTAGTAACATGGAGATTCCCTAAAGCAGGTACATCAGTGGGATGTGACAGTTCTTCTATCCCACAGAATGAACTGTTCCCCCTGAGAATTTAAAATATGAGCAAAATAATGCCCCCAAATCAGTGGGGAATGGAAGATATATTCAATAAAATTACGGTAAGGAAAAAAGCTGGCAAACTGAAAACAATTTTCAAAACCTTACCTCATAAACCTTTGTTTCTACTTGTTTTCTTCCCGTTCCTGGAAATCCCACTTTTCCTGTTCTCTAGCTTTCAGCAACCTACTCTGTATCTCAAGAGTGATCCCACTGGTCCCTCATTCAGGACATACGCTGTTCACTACTATATGTAACTACCATTTCAGTGCATCTTCTCATCTTCCGCTTGACAAGTCCTAATTCTGCTCTATTGCTAATTATGCCAAAGAAGATGTAAATAAATTATCTTTATTATTTCCACAATAAGGCACTGTCTTTGTGGATCACCCAAGCTTAAAAGTTGGGAGCAAAAGTTGTATATATGTTTAATACTAAGGCAAACATCAAGGATTTGAGGAGGAAAAGGGTTCATGTATTGATTATTCTCATCCTATGATTTGTCTTTGACTAGTAACATTTAAATCAAAAGATTTAAATATGAATGTGACCTTGCATTTCTCTTTCAATAATATTCTTTCCTCAAGCAAATTCTGATTATCTTCAGTTACAACACTCAACTTAAAATTCATGCCTCAAAATTTCCAATCAAGGAATTTTACTCAGAACTCGACAACTAGAGTATATGAATTTGCAATGATTTCATTTGATTGTCCATCTTTTCAATAGAGATTAACACATTTTCATGAGTAATTATCATCATATTAATGATTCCATCTGAGGGCGCCGGGGTGGCTCAGTTGATTAAGCGTCTGACTTTGGCTCAGGTCATGATCTCACAGTTTGTGGATTCAAGCCCCATGTCGGGCTCTGTGTTGACAGCTCAGAGCCTGGAGCCTGCTTCAGATTCTGTGTCTCCCTCTCTCTGTGTCCCCCCGCCCCACCCAACTCTCACACACCCTCTTTCTCTCTCTCTCTCTCACTCTCCCAAAAATGAACATTAAAAAAAGTTTTTTAAAAAATTATAATTCCTTCTGCTCAGCATCACCTTTGTACTTTTCACTTGGTATGCGTTATGAGAGGCTTTCAAAAGCTCCCTATTAACCAAGAGAATCTATGTGGGAGGAATCTGGCATCTTTATGTGCATGTATATAGATTCTAATGAAAATCAGTGACCTGTTACTCAAGAAACAATAGAGTCTTAAAACATTCTGGCTTCTAAATTTGTTTGCTACCTTCAAATAAATTCAATATTTTTAAGCTTTGTCAGAAATTTGTCAAAAATTCTTTTCCTAGCCATTTGCTTTTCCTAAATGAAGACTATGGGAATACTTGGAGTTAATTAATTATGACTTTGGTCACATTGATCCACATTTAATATTTTGAACTGCACATTCTATAGCAGCCATTCTGCGCACTACCCAGAATTCAGTCATTTGGCTGAATTGAAGAGGTTGTTGAACTCCATCCAAAAAAGGGATGAGAAGTATGTATGACAGCTTATCTTTTCATAGAAGGAACAATATTTATTCACATGCAGATGTTTCCAGCCCTCCCTCTTTCCTCCTCCACCAATATTGCTTAGGAAAGTCTGTCTCTGCCCACTCAGCTCCTATTCCTTAAGGAGAATGATAAGGGACACCAGATGCTGGGCTTGTCCCATAGAGAATATGGAGAATGGGCAGGGAAAATCTAGAGGGTTGGGCAATGGGCGAGAAGAAGGGGGCTGCAGAGTAAAGCCCAGGACCAATCTTGCCTCTTGCTGAGATTTGGGAGTTGAAGAGAAGTTATAATCCCAGTTCAGCTGCAGAGAGTGATGGAATTAGTTTCCAAGGAAGTACTAATGTGGATTAGAAATTATGCCTTTTAGGGGCGCCTGGGTGGCTTAGTCGGTTGAGCGTCCGACTTTCGCTTAGGTCATGATCTCGTGGTTCGTGGGTTCGAGCCCCGCGCGCCGGGCTCTGTGCTGACTGCCAGCTCAGAGCCTGGAGCCTGTTTCAGAGTCTGTGTCTCCCTCTCTCTCTGACCCTCCCCTGCTCACGCTGTCTCTCTCTCTCTCTCTCCTAGAAATAAATTTAAAAAAAAAAGAAAAGAAATTATGCCTTTTAATAGTATCTTAAAGATGGAAGTGGTTTAGAATTTGATTAGAACTGGTCAGTGGATTTGATTTCGTAGATTAGTATGTTACAATTCATTTTCCAAAATGATATTTGATTTCTTTGACTCTAACAATCTTAGACTGTTTTATAGAAGCAAAGGGCAGCTCTTTCCTCTGTGGTCCTCCGCCCTACAAATTCTAGTTGCCTTGGCCTCAGGCTCCGCATCCTGTCTCCTGACTAAAGAGCAAGCTGGGCTGTGCCTCAGTCCCCTCTCAGGGAAGCTCTGTCTTGGCAAGAAGCTGGAACACTCCTATGTCTCACCTCCTTTGTGTCCCGTCTCTTAGGGATCACTGTCCTGAACTGCTTTGTGTCTACTGCCTGAAAACTATTCTTTCACATAATTGGTCTGTTTTTATTTTCAGTGATTCAATGGGAGGAAGTAAATCTCAGAGTCCCTCATGCCCAAGAGGATGCAGTCTTCTTTTTCATTCACCTTTAGTAGAGAGGAATACTTTCAATGCTATTTTAATCTTTAAAATTTAAAGATTTAAAATTACCTCCTCCGAGGCAACATGTGCCAGGATCAAATGACTGGCTCGTTGCTGAATTCACAGGCTTGTTCTATGCTATGATGCTTCTTCACCAGGAGGCCAATTTGAGCAAAGCAAGAGGGCAACTTTGGTTATCTCCTTAAATCCTATTTTCTGTACAACTTCCCTTTGGGCTTTGTTTATATGTTCATACCTACATTCTCTTTCTTAGAGAATCCACATGTTAAAAGCATACAATGTTTATTGAGCTGCCCAAGACTTAGCACTGAATATCTGCATTTATGTGTGGGAGAGGGAATGAATAGCTTCTATACACATATCACATAGCTCTATACACCCACATACACAGAAAGACACACACATACTTGTATGTTCCAGGACCATGAGCAATAACATGCAATATATTGTGATGTTTGATCAGCTACAGTGATTTCTTTGCCTCTCAGCTGTCTTCATTTGTGGGGTGCTGGTTCTGTCACATCTTGGTTTTCCCTGATCCTTCTTCATGTTCAGCATCACTGTGAATTTTGTAATCAAGAAGCGTAACTCATCTGGGGCACCAGGTGTAGCTCAGTTGGTTAAGCATCCAACTTCTGCTCAGATCATGACTTCGCCATTCTGAGGTCCAGCCTCACGTGAGGCTCTGTGCTGACAGCTTGAAGCCTGGAGCCTGCTTTGGATTCTTTGTCTGCCCCTCACCTACTCACACACACACATACACACACTCTCTCTCTAAAAGAAATAAACATTTAAAAAATTAAATTTAAAAAGTTTAACTCATCTACTTTTAAGTCACTTATAGTATTTTTTCCACTTTATTATAAAGAGTGGGCCATCCTGAACTCCCTCATTTCTTTGTTTCCCTACATTATGCCAGTTTCCCTCCTTTCAGAAATACTTCCAATGTTTTCTGCTTAGAAAGTGTGTTGTGCCCTCCTCTTTGTATCCCCTCCTAATCCTTTTCTTAGATATAACAAGATCACTTTCTTTCTTCATGTGAAACCTTCTGAAATTTTTCTCATGCACAAGATCTTTTACCAACCAAAGAAACCACTTTTCCTTACCACAAGTTCCCACAAATGCCATCATGTTTACCCAAGAAACATGATCCGTACTACACTTCTATACAATATAAGCCTTTCATTTCATGTATGTTTGTTCAGCTTTCTGCTTGTATATCTGCAAGTCACCTACAAATCCATCTACAAAATGTCTGAGGGTGTAGGATGTGCTACTGACATTATTATGTCTGCCGAGCTCCAAACACTTTACTACCATGTATAAAAAAGCACTTAAAGAGTAAAACAGTAAAGGCCTTGATGATAACAATCCATTCACAGTTGGGTTTTCTCTTGTACATAATTAACACCTCAAGAAATTATCTATTTTAACATGTACAGAATTCTCTCCAGGGAAAAAAAAAAAGACAGATGGAATGAGGAAGGCGAATGAAAAAATGTGACAGTACAATGAACACCCCAGCATGCATTTTACATAATTTACACAAATCTGTTCCAATTTGTGAGCCAGAACAAAAATAGCACAATTTGTCAAATAAAAGTTAAAACTTTGTTGAAAATTATAAGCCTTGAATTATACATCACATTGTTAGATCGGCCATTATTAAGCATACCATAAGGGCAGCAATCTAAGTATAAACATGCCCTCTTTCACAGCTGCACAATTGTCTTAATTGGCAATAATTTCCCTCCAATTGCAGGATCATTTGTTTTCCTTGGTTCGGAAAAGCAGAGTGAGTTCACTTTCTGTATCAATACACTGAGGAAAATAAGCAGAGGTCCTTATTTTGCTTGCAAATAAGGAAAATGGATTCATCATCAATATCTGAAATACATTTTGTGATATAGCCTCCACTTGCTCACTTCTTGACATATAATGGTAAAAGGCGAAAGATTTATACGATCTGAAGAGAAACCAGAGTATTGACATATAATGGAAATAGACCAAGGTAATATTATTTTTGATATACGCTTTGTTTGAATTCACATTTTTGGTGGGTTAGTAATAGGTAGTAATTAGTCTTCAAAATATACTTGAAATACTTGAAAATAAACTAATCCCATGTTTCCATAATGTGTGGTTAAGCTTGACAGGCATAATCTCTCCATGGAACTTTGTTTTTGTTGAATATTGTTTCCTTCTAGTAAGATAAATAAAAAATGTTATATACCATGTATAACCCCCAAACCAAAGCAACCGTACTGGATTTTGTTGATGAATGCTTCATGAAGGATTTTGTGACTTAGTTTTAAGTGATCTCAGGTTTTAAAGTTCAGGGAGATTGGTTTAAGAAAGTGTCAGGACAGCTCAAGGTACATTTTAGAGATGAAAGATAGTCAACCGATTCATTTTAATTGTTTTTTTTAATTTTTTAATGTTTTATTTATTTTTTGAGACAGAGAGAGACAGACCATGAGAGGGGAAGGGGTAGGGAGACAGGGAGATACAGAATCCGAAGCAGGCTCCAGGCTCTGAGCTGTCAGCACAAAGCCTGAAGAAGGGCTCAAACCCATGAACGTGAGATCACGACTTGAGCCAAAGTCGGAGTCTTAACCAACTGAGCCATCCAGGCAGCCCTCATTTCAATTGTTTTAAAATCATTTTCTTTCTCTTTATAAAATCACATTTGTGTAATGTGAGGGAACTTTGATATTTTCAAAGAGCTAAGGATTCAATGCAGCCACTTGAAAGATCCTTATGGCAGAAAGTACTCATTTAAGAAGACAGTCATCATGTGATTTCTTGACGGGATGAGGCACACTGCTGCGTGGTGTGGTCTGTGTCTCCTGAAAAGAAACACTTATATTATGAAGTTCTTTAAGAGTTCCTCTTGGAAATTTCAAACATCTCTGGGGGGTCAATTTATAGGATAAGATGTTCTCCAGCATTGAGAAATGTTTGATGCCTTTTCCTTTCGTCATCAAAACCAAGGTACAGGTTTTCAAAATCTTCTGCTATCTCTTCTCATCTGAAGGAGTCCCTGTAAGGGGTTCTGGGAAATTTTACTCTGTTCCCAGGCCATCTGGACCTAGATTATCTGGACTCATTACCAGCCTTTGGGATCTTTAAAGAGTTTGACCAGATGCTTGGTCTTTGCCATAAGCTGCCATCTCTTTTCTAGTGGGCTGGTCCAGCCTTCTTAAATAAGAGAATGTAAATGTACTAGAGACCTGAGAGATGTCTCTCCCCCTTATGTCCCTGGCCATTAGCACAACGTTCATCACACAGGAGGCCCATAACAGACCTCGTAAATGAGTTTATTTATTCCATGCTGACAATACTAGGAGTGACAAACTGTTGAGTATCATTGAGTATATGCACACCGTACTTATTACATCTCTGTAATCCTGGGTCAAACATAAATTTAACACTGGAACAATCTGGATTCTAATAACATTTTCATTAGAATAGTGTAAACAGCTGGAAGCTCTTGACATTAAAAAGATAATTATATTTCCATAATTGTTTTATACTGTGTACAAGCTTAAGATAAGCAGCCACTCTGTTACAAGTGCCATATTGGTGTCACAGCAACTTTGGAGGAAGTCAAAGTGAATGTGAAGCTGAAATGGTAATGACCTGGAGAGATAATTTAACAGTGACTACAGTGACTCCTGCTGGGACGTTGATGCCAAATTTCTGCAAAGATGTGAACTCCTGTGAACCTCTGTATGTTTGCTTTTGCATAAACTATTATTTTACAATAATTTTACAGAAAAGTCTCAATGAAAGTGCAGAGAGTTTCCATATACCTTGTCTCCAGTTTCTCCTATTAGCATCCTTTATTACTATGGTGCTTTGGTCATAATTACTTCATCAGTAATTGATACATTGTTATTAACTAAACAATGCTTTATCAGATTTCATTAGTTTTCCCACACTTTTCTTGATTTTAATGATCTTCACAGTTTTGAAGAGGACTGGTGAGGTATTTTGTAGAATAGCCCTCCGTTTGGATTTGTCTGATATTCTTCTCAGATTTAGACTGGGATTACAGGTTTTCAGAAGGACTATCACAGAGGGTAAAGTATCAATTTCAACACAAATATCCAAAGAACATACTATCAGCATCACTTATCACCAATGATATTAACCTTCATCACCTGGCTGAGGGGGTGTCTGACAGGTTTCTTCTTTTTATAGTTATTTTTTTATTCTCCACCCCTTTTTCTTTAAATATTTTGGAAAGAAGTCACTAGGCAGAGCCCACAGTTGAGGAGGATGTCCTTCCTGAGTTATCTCAAATTCTCTCTGAAAGATATGTCTCTTGTCCTCCATTTACTTATTAATTCAGTCATTCAGTTATATCAGTGTAGATCCATCTTTATACTTAAGGTTAAAATCCAACACCATGCTATTCATTTTATTGTTCAAATTTTTCCAGCTTTGGACTTTGGGGCTCTTTAGGTGGCTCCTGTGTCCCTTTGACATACTCTCATCATTTTTTTTCTTTTTTCAGAACTTCCTTAACTTATTGGCACCACATTAATGATCCAGATTCATCTCATCTATTTCCTGTCCCAGTCCTAGAAACAGCCATTTCTCCAAGGACAACTGGTTCCCTTTATTGAAGGCTGTTATTAACAATCAAGATTTGAATCTTGGCTATATATATTCACCTATCAAAGGACATCTTGGTTGCTTCTAGTTTTTGGTGATTATAAATAAAACTGTTATAAACATTTGTATGTAGGTTTTTATGTGGACAGAAACTTTCAAATCAGTTGAGTAAATACTCAGGGGCATAATTGCTGGGTCATATATTTAGCTTTATTAGAAATTGCTACACTGGTTTCCAAAGTGGCTTTCATATTTTGCATTCCTGATTTATTGTTCTTGTTGCTCTGCAGCCGCATCAGCACTTGGTATTACCAAATTTTAGAAGATTTTAGCCATTCTCATAGGTATGTAGTGGGTGTTGTTATGTGGATTTGTTTTTTCTCAGTCTTAAGCTTAAACAGCGAATACATCCAAACACAGACATCGCCAAATCATTGCCTACAGTTTGTTTTCGTAAATCATAGAAAAACAACAAACACACATACACAGCACATCTGTGACCAGTATTTATCTGCCATTGGCCATATAATGTTAATTTCAAGAAATTTTTCCCACTACCAGTTTCCCAGTCCTTTCTCTCTCCAACAATTCCTCCAGCTCAATGGGACTTCTGACCTACTGACCCTATCCATGCTTTTTCTGTACCTCATGGCCTACATGTTCTCATTTCTCTCCTTACCAAGCTTAGATTCTGTGATCTATCATTATAATCATTCTCTGTTATCCTTCATTTATTTGCCCCTGTCTCCCTCTTTTTTTATTCCCCTGGCAAAATTTCTACCTCAGTTAAATTCCACTCTTCCATCAATTCCTATCTTTACCCAAGCAGCTGGATTTGGCTACAGAAATCACAAACCCTAGTGACTGGTCTAATTTTACATGGGATCTTAGTACTAAGCTACAAATCCCATTATACCTCCTTTATCAATTTACCCTTCTTCTCCCTCCTCAAATTTCCAACACCCCGTTTCCATTCTTCATTCTCAGTGGATGTCATTGCCCCTTATTTCATGAAGAAAATAGAAATCATTAAAAAAGAACTTCCACATATTTCCACCATCAAATCCATATGTCAGCCTATATCTTCAATCACACATATGCTGTCTTCCATTCTCTAGGGATAAGTGAACTCTCTGTGCACCTATCCAATGACAAGTCTTCCATTTGGGCATTAGATTGCATCTACTCACACTTCTTTAAGGACTTAGCTCCTGAAATGTTTCCCTCTTTTTATCCCCATTATCAATCTTTATCTATTTTCATCTATCATACCATTTGTCTCATCATTCATGCTGGAAAAATTCCCATCTTAAAAAACAATAAATCTGTACCCACATTTCCTCCACCCACTGTCTGATCTTTCAACTAAGCCCTTCTGAAAATTTGTCTATACTTTTCCTCTTTCACATTCTTTCTTAGGTCTACTCCAGTCCACCTGATGCCCCCTTACCATGTTCACCAACAACATCCACTGTGACCAAGCTGGTGGTTGTTTCTCAAGGTCCATTTACTTGACCTCAATACATTAGTCACTACTGAATAATAAATTTAATGCAGTAAATGATTATTCCACTGCTTTGAAAAGTTACATAAACAGTTTCTTGAAATACCTGACTCCTACTAGTAAATCCATGCTCAGAGATTCCTTCAGGTCACAAAAAACAAAAATTGTACTAATATTATTTTACTCCTAAGAAAAAGTTCACATGATCTAAAATAAAAATCATTTCTGTGTTCCCAAACAAACAAAAATGACTTTTGCTTCTGAAAAGTTAGGGTTTACAAAAAGTTACCTTTTGCTAAAAACCTTGTTTCATTGGTTTGCAAGGCTCTACTCAACTACAAAGTCCACAATGGGTTTTTCAGACTTAGTTTGAGGATCAGGAAACACAATTGTACTTATCAGCTCTTCAATTCAACATATTCCAATCCTTATAAAGTGGAAGGAGCCTTGCCTTTTTCTTTTTTTTAAAACATGTTAATCTATTTTTGACAGAGAGAGTGTGAGCAGAGGAGGGGCAGAGAGGGAGGGAGACACAGAATCTGAAGCAGGCTCCAAGCTCTGAGCTGTCAGCACAGAGCCAGACACAGGGCTTGAACAATCACCTGTGAGATCATGACCTGAGCCAGAGCTGGATGCTTAACAGATGGAACCACCCAGCCACCCCAAGTGGAAAGAGTTGTATCCAATATTTTATCTAGCTTCTGTAAGAAACACTATTAGAGAATGTGAGTAATACACACAGACAATATACAAGATTGAAATATTTCAATGGTATTGCTATTTAAATCAAACTACGTTTTCCAAATAATTCAAATAATTTTTAACAATTGTAAACAACTGTTGTAGATAACTCTTCACTACTGTTGCTTGAGTTGTGATTCTTAAAATTTTTTAATACTCTAATTAAATGGTCAGCATGTGGAAAAGGAATGAAAATATCCAAAAAGTGATTTCTGTAACAGGTGAGAAGGGAAATAAATTAGCAAAAGGAAATCATTGTAAAGAAACTAAATTATTATTAGTGAAGTCATCAGAATTAACTTACAATACTATAGAGACATTCAAATATTATCAAGTGTTAAGAGATAACTTTTCCATATTTGCATGTAATAATGTGTAATATGCATAAAGTGAAGTAAATTACAGTTATTAAATGATTCAGATTCTAACAACATAAGTCTATAGCAGACTCCAGTTAAACAGCTTATTTTTTATTCAAGAGATTTTTATATCTTATAGAACTTTACCATGCTCTTCTCTTTTTTTTTCTTTTTCAAGATCAGCCAGGCACATGTATAAAACCAAAGTTTGTGAAACTAATTTCCCAATGAAGATATTTGTTTTCTTTTTATTTATTTATTTTCTTAAAATTATTTTAATGTTTTTTAAAGTTTTTCAATGTGTTTTATTTATTTTTGAGAGAGACAGAGACAGCGTGAGCAAGGGAGGGTCAGAGAGAGAGGGAGATACAGAATTCAAAGACAGACTCCAGGCTCCAGGCTCTGAGCTAGCTGTCAGCACAGAGCCTGACACAGGGCTTGAGCCCATGAACTGTGAGATCATGACCTGAGCCGAAGTCGGATGCTCAACTGACTGAGCCACCCAGGTGCCCCTGTTTTTGTTTTCTTAACCTAATCAATCACATTCAGTTTATCAGGACTTAGAAAAGAGAAAGAGCACACAGGTAAAAGGAGGGGCAGCGTGGGTTTCCTGCTCCTTTGTTACTAACTGTAAAGTCATTCTAAGACAGTATTTCTTCCTTTCTAATGTCTGGATGATAATACTGACCATACCGATCTATTCCCAAGGCTATGGTCAGAATCAAAGGGAGTCATGTTATAATGTACTTTGTAATTTATAACATTTCAAGTAAAGAATTACTATTATGATTAAGACATCAAACAACTTGCTCAACAGAATTCCCCAGAGAAAAAAATTCATTCAATAGAAAATTCAAAATAAAAAAACATTTTGAATAGATGATTATTCAAATGCCTTTGTTATCAATTATTTGGTTAGTTAGCAAAAGGAAACAAAAAGTCAGTGTCTTGAGCTCTGTATCACTGTTCTGCATTAGCATTAAAGACCATTATGTTGTACTGTGTGATATTAGAAATGCAAGACAGAGGTGCATGGGTGGCTCAGTCAGTTGAGAATATGAATCTTTATTTTGGCTCAGGAAATGGTCTCATGGTTCTTGAGATTGAGCCCTGCATCAGGCTCTGTGCTGACAGAAGGGAGCCTGATTGGGATTCTCTCTCTTCCTTTCTCTCTGCCCCTCCCCCACTCACATGCGTGCACATGCACATACACGTGCTCTCTCTCTCTCTCTCAAAATATATAAAGAAAGACAGAAAGACAGAAAGGAAGGAAGGAAGGAAGGAAGGAAGGAAGGAAGGAAGGAAGGAAGGAAGGAAGGAAGGAAGGAAAGAAATGCAAGACTGCTTCAGAGGCTTTAAAGTCTCTAGATCCTCCTCTTATTATAGGGCTTTGATGTCTATTCCACATGCTATTTAATTCTCCAGGGATGAGGACCACATCTTATATCTATAAGCCTATATTTATAGCAAATAGATAATTTCAGGAGCTCAGTAAGAGCTCAAAAAATAAATGTTTAATTTCCAGATGGACAGAGTAGAAGGAAAGAGCTGTACAATATCAGGAGTTTCAAGATCAAGACTCAATTCTGTCAATTATTAAAGTTCATGACTTCAATGAGTAGCTTCACATCCCTGGATGCTCACTCTTCTCATCTGTTAAATGAAGGAATTGGAATTGAGTCCTTCTAGAACCTTCCACTTCCAATTTTCTATAAATTTTTATTCTCATTTATTTTATTCAATTATGTATCCTCCCTTTCTGTTATATTTGCCAAGGAACACAAGAGACTTGCATGATATCATCTGTGACATTTAATCTAACAAAGTTCCCAGCCCTGACATAGGCACACTTTTATCTAGAAATAGAACTTTATCCTAATTGTTTTTCCTTGAACTTCAAAAATATGCAAGATATTATTTTAGGATGTGATCTCTGGTTTTTACAAGGAAACAATATTCAGGAAAAATTCAATTATTAGCACTTGAGATATAACAAAAGAAATTTTGCATTTTAATTCAATTACCATGTTAAAACTTACCCAATTGAAATGATACGGTATTTTGTTGCTTGAGATAGTTTCTCCATTCATGAAAAATAACATTTGGCTTTGATGTGAAACCAAGGATCTGAATAGTACCATATGCCAGAGTAACAATTTATGGTAGCCATCTTTATCACAGTTGCTCTCTGAACTTTCTGTTATGGAGGAAAGAAAAGAATATTACATTCTTTATTTTTATTACTATGACAATATACAGAAGCATAGAGTGCAATGGAGTTTGGATAACTACCAATACTCTGAAATACTTATTTTAAAATTCTTTTAGAACATATTTTTCTTTGTAAAAATGAACTGTTATGTCATTATAAATACTGAATGGTTAAACTTAGATTATTTAATTTGTATCTGACATAGAAGTACTCTTTCCTTCCAATAGAATCGGCAAAAAAAAAAAAAAAAAAGTATTAACATTAGAAAATAAATGTCAATTTATCTTTTATTATTATTTTAAAATCTAATTTCTGATCAATTAGGCTCTAAGTCTGGAAGGTCTCAGCCTAACCCTTTACTTCGAATCCATTAAATGACCTAGCAATCACTAGGCAAAAAATCACTGAGTATTTCCTAAGGGCACCGGCTGGCTCAGTTGGTTAAGCATCCAACAGTTGGTTTCAGCTCAAGTCATGATCTTATGGTTTGTGAGTTCAAAGTGATGTCAGGCTCTGGGCTGACAGCATGGTGCCTGCTTTGAATTCTTTCTCTCTCTCTCTCTCTCTCTAATGTTTTTTATTTATTTCTGAGAGAGAGAGAGACAGCACAAGCAGGGGAGGGTCAGAGAGAGAGGGAGACACAGAATCCGAAGCAGGCTCCAGGCTGTGAGCTGGCTGTTAGCACAGAACCGGACGCGGGGCTCAAACCCATAAACCGTGAGATCATGACCTGAGCTGAAGCCGGACGTTCAACCGACTGAGCCACCCAGGTGCCCCTCTCTCTTCTTCTTTATCTCTGCTCCTCCCTGGCTCTCTTTCTCTCTCTCAAAATAAGCAAATAAACTTAGAAAAAATCCATTGAATAATCACTGGCCTCAAACATATTCATGATGCTCTTTAGACAATAAAAAAAATAATTAATCTTCTGAAGTAGTCCTCAGCATCTTACCCACCTTTCCCTCATTTTTCATCCTTATTTTATATGGAAAAACAAGGAGGAAGGAGCTTTGTTTTATACATGTTTTCAACTTTTTTAAAAAAATTTTTTTGTAGTTTATTTATTTTTGAGGCAGAGAGAGACAGAGCATAAGTGGGGGAAGGGCGGCGAGAGAGGGAGACACACAATCTGAAACAGGCGTCAGACTCTGAGCTGTCAGCACAGAACCTGATGCAGGGCTCGAACCCAGGAACCATGAGATCATGACCTGAGCTGAAGTCGGGCACTTACCTGACTGAGCCACCCAGGCGCTCTGTCAACTTTTTAATTTAATGAGGAAGGATATAGCATAACAACTTTATAGACAGCCTCCTCCCACATCTCTCTCTTTTGTCCATAGGCACAAGCACAGAACCACAGGTGGATATATCCATTTTTCTCCTTGGTTCCTAACAGTCTTTTGATTTCAATCCCTGTCTTCTAAAATTCAAAAAACAATGTGAAGTGTTAGAGACCTAATCAGTGTCTCTTGAGGTACTTCACTGAAAAAGAAAGAAAAAAGAAAACTGAAAGAAGATGCAGAAAATCCTGGTTATTATGAAAATAGAGGCTTTGGCAGCCTTTGTACCTTCTCTCAATTTCTACTAAAGAAGCAAGTAGTCATATTGTTTATATGTAATATAAACATATACACGTGTATTTTCCTTTACCTTCACATTCTTTTTCACATTCTCTTGTTCTGCCTTTTCCTCTGTCTTATGAAAATGATTGTCCTTCCTCCCTATCTCTTTCTTATGAAAGAGGGGCAAGAAAAGATACATGAATGCAAAGTTAACTAATAAGGGAGAGAATAAATGTTCTTAGCAGTAACCTCACACGCATTATTGTCTCTGTGGTGTAATGCCCATTTCCTTGGAAGTCAATTGCTGATTTTTAAAATGTGGCTGCTTTGAATATATTTATCAGGGAATATTAGAAGGTACTTTTCTCTTTTTTTAAAGTTTTGTTTAAGTTTATTTATCTTGAGAGATAGAGACAGCGTGACTTGGAGAGGGGCAGAGAGAGAGGGAGAGAGAGAATTCTGTGCCGGCAGCACAGAACCTGATGCAGGGCTTGAACCCACCCACGAACGGCAAAATCATGACCTGTGTCAAAACCAAGAGTCAGGTGCATGAACAACTGAGCAACCCAGGAACCCCGGTACTTTTCTTAACATAGAAGTCACTTGTACTGTCCCAAGGAAAGCCTTTTCTACAGTTTGTTGATCTATGAAATTAGACTGAAGGAGAACATGGGGATAACAAGAGACAAATGAATAAATAAAAACCACTGACACTATGCCTTCGCCAGCTAAGTCTTGACCTATTTTCTCGATTCAGGCTATACCTCTTCCCCTACTATACATCATTCTTGAAACAATGGTCCATATCTCCTCACTAGAATCTCAGCAATTCCTCCTTCATCCAATCTAACGCTTATGCTGCCAAAGCCAAGTTCTCACAAGTTTTTGTTGAAAGTTTGATTCTTAAAGACTGGAATCTTCATTCCTGCCAAAGTGAGAAGGAATTAATGAAAAAAATTTATTTTAGCATATGAATAAGATAAACACTTCTTCTTTCAGGTAAAAGTAGTGACATAGCACTTTCCTGGAGATGGTAGTCTCACCTGTTTTGCTCAACCAAGAGTAGTGGCCAGATATAAGGGAAATTTCAGCTTTCTGGACAGTAATGTTGGAGGAAGCTGCACTTTGTCATGGTATCCGTTACTCATACTTACTTTGATGGTCCAAGTCTCCAATATTTCATTCTAAGTAAAGTCACTGAAATCCAGAACATTTCAACTGTTGTACATGTTGGTCTGCTTGCCAGTAGAGTCACCATCATCCCAGAAAAAGAAGGCAGATGTCCCTGTTCATCTAGAGCAATTATGAGGCCAAACAGATTCAGATGGCTGTAGAAAAAGAGTGAAAATTGTATTTTCAGAGTTAGAAGGACTTCACTCCAACTATCTCATACAAGTACCTAGAAAAACGGTGAGTCCTTTCTTAAACATTTTGACCAAATGTCTACTTAGTTTATTCTTGAAAATATCCAGTATCAGGAAACTTAAGACATTCTTAAACAACCTATTTCTGCTCTGAACTGCTCAATCTGGGGTGGAAAATATGATAGTATATTTTCAAATGCTGTCCACTGGAAAGAAGTAAATGTTTTCATAATGAATAAAGTGACAATATGACTATTATACCATGCTAACTGAGGTGCACTCCTCAGTCTCTTTGGCTTGTCTACCACAAAGAGAAAGTTACAACAAGATTGCCAGAGTCATTGGATCTGGGAACCTGGGAACTGGTTTTAAGGTAGGACCAATGGAATTCCAGGGAAATGAAACTTAAATAGTAATTTAGAGAATGTACGTTGCTGGTAGTTGCATCTCAGGAACAAGGATATCAGTATCCATGTGCGCCATTTTTGTGATTCCATAATGAAGACAGAATTCAAAGATTTGATCCTAGCCACTTGGTAAGAGAAAACTGCATAATAAGAAAAGAACTACACAATGCAACTGATAAAACGAACTTACTTTGAAGAGGTTGAGATATGGTGAGAATTTCTTAAGAGAAATATTTTGGTTTCATATGAGATACACTTATTTCACTAAATTTTTCTTACTGAGATGCAAAGTTAGGTATGCGACTCTCTCTTCTTTCTTGTCAATGAGTAATATACTAACTTGAAATCCAAAGAGCGCATTATTCAAGTTAGTGCTTGGAAACTATGGATAGTATCTAGTTCGAAATTCTTAGTATCTACTTCAAAGGATCTCCAGGGATTTTCCATATTTCAAAAATGTCTAGCCAAAACTTCTCTCTAATAATGATGTATATTTTTAGCTGATTTTACTTTCAATTAATGCTGATTAGAAGTTCTGATTTGCTATTATGAATCTTTGATGTAAAATAGAAATATGAAGTAATTATTGCTGTTTAAAAATCTGCTTGTTTGCTAGACAAAATCTTTGATTAATGACATCAATGGAGAAAAAGTGACTAATTAAATATAACCTAAGTGGATAAAAGTCTAACCCTGACTTAGCCTTCATATAAAACCTAGGAGAGAATTCATGAATCAAAAATCATTTGCTGTCCTAAAAATAATAATAGGAAGATATGTAGAGCATGGTAGCTTGGAACTGGATCAAATGTTCAAGCATATCATCTACTCATCTATATTACTCCCTTTTCTTCCCTTCCTTTTCTTTGTTTCTCCCTGCTTTCTCTCTCTCTCTCCTCTCTCTCTCGCTCTCTCTCTCTCTCTTTCCTCCTCTCTCCCTCCCCCTACTCTTCCCACACATGCACACACTGACTCACACATAGACCAATAATTGCAGTGCTGATTGACCACTCTTCTGTCATTGGCCTCTCACTCAAAAACAGCCCTCCTCAGACACTACCCAAGCAGGAAGTTCGACCAAAACAGGAAGGTGAAGTCCCAGGTCAGTCTCTTGACAGGATGTGCCTGTTACCTGAGCACTGTTGTTCTGGCTGGAAACTGTGTTGGCAAAATATATCCTCTACAAATGAAAAGACGCATTACATCTAGAGGAGCACAAGCTTCAACAAACTTCTACAAAGAAGGTGGTACTTGACCTTGCTAGCATAGAACAAGCTAGAATTAAACACACAAATTACATAACTAGTAACAAGGCATTTCAGGAGACATAGGAAGTTGAAATCCAAACTTCTGTTTAAATTTAGCAAAACGTCCATGGAACTCACTAATAAGAAGGATGACTTAAATGTCTAATTCACTGTTAGAAAAAAACCTACATAAATCCCAATATACAAATCACAGCATTCATTAACATATACTTATTTTAGAAGCTTGACTCTATAAAAAGCCAAACAATAATATAAGTTAACATGATGCTGGGCTACAAAATTTTAAACTTGGTATAGTAACAAATTTTGTGCGTGTGTTTTTTTATCTTTTTTTTAAAAGCTCAATTTTATTAAAAATGAAATTTAATGCAAATATTTATGGAAATTTTTGAAGCACCTCCATTTGAAAACCATTGGTTTAATTGTTTAAGACACTGTAATAATCTGACCACAAGAACAGAGAATTTTTAATACCTCTTCCCTCAGGTACAAATAATTGATAACTTAAAAATAGATCACATTTCCATGTGCCTGGGTGGCTTGGTCAATTGAGCATCCTACTTTGGCTCAGGTCATGATCTCAGGATTCGTGAGTTCGAGCTCCGCGTCGGGCTCTGTCCTGATGGCTAGCTCAGAGCCTGGAGCCTACTTTGAATTCTGTTTCCCTCTCTCTCTGCCCCTCCCCCACTTGAACTTTGTCTCTCTCTCTCTCTCTCTCAAAAATAAGTAATAATAAAACATTAATTTTGTTTTTAAAAAATAGATCACATTTCCTTTTTTCCAATTTAGGACTAGTCCTATATTTATAGTCAAAACTTACTTCCATAAAGATTTCTTGAAGACTAGGCAAAATTACGAATGCTCGTCAAAGCATTCCTAAAGAATGGGGAGAAGTGGATTCATTTAAAATAACTGCTTTATAGTAAAGGTGTCATATTGCTCCCCCCAGCCCCCCATATTCCACCACCCTCCCACACCATTGACACTGCCAAAGAGGGTAGGCATAGCTGGGTGGAAAAGATGAGTTGGATCAATGATATTATATTTATTGGGACACTGAATTATAATACATGGAGAGAGCCTGCCACTTATCACACAAGCACAAGGGAGATATAAAAATATAAATCTCTTGCTGAGGCCAAAGAGTCTATTACAAGCTGAGGTTCTCTGGAAGCCAGTTACTAGTAAAACAAAACAGGAATACAGAGTCCCACTAATAGTACAACACTGAGCTGAAATTTCACAAACTTTTGCAGTTGAATTCTGAATTTCCCCATGAAATCCAGTGTTATTACAGTTGATATTTGTGGATTTCCATGAGATCTCTTTCTCATTTCATGTGTATCCCCATCATAAAGCCCGTACTTGAGCTAGCTTGAATGAGTTTCTGTTTCTTGAAAGAAAAATTACCTGATTCCTGGACTATAATCTCTATTACATCCTTCTATAAACAAAAGTCAGTGTGGAGAATCATTTGCTTTTTAAGAATTTAAATGTGTGCATAAAATCAATGTCTACCAGGCTTCTAAAGATAAACATTCATCCCATCTCTAATCTTAAATGTTTGTCAATCTATATATGGTTCAATTCTTCTGTGTTGAAAAGAGCAAACAATTCTAAACAAAGAGTCTTACAAAGAACCAAGCTAGAATTATACAGTCCAAGGCTCTAGAAGTCATATAAAGCAGTGAAAAAGATACCATATAAATCTGAGTTAATGGATTTATTTTTTTCTATAGTACTTCTAAAACACATACCATATGAAAATTGAACCAGGATGCTTCAGGAAACTCCACACACACAGATCTTACTCCCTTTGGAGAAAAGAAAACATTTTACTTTTCAAAATATTTTGTTCCATGTGCATTTCAAAAGAAAAGTCAAATAGTGTATTTTGTTGTTTTGAAATGTTTAGTGTATAACTTCATGTCCATCAAATCCCATGTGTTATTCAAAGACGTTGTTACTTTATTGATTTTCTGTCCATTTTCTATCCATTGATGTAAGTGGATGTAAGAATAAAAGTTCCCTATTGTTACTGTATTACCATCAATTTCTCTTTATGCACTTTGATATGTGCTTTATGTATTTAGGTGTTCCAGTGTTGGGTACACAATATTTATAATTGTTATATCGTCTCATTGGATTGATCACCTTATCATTAGGTAGTGCCCTTCTTTGTCTCTTGTTATAGTCTGTTTTAAAGTCTATTTTGGGGGCGCCTGTGTGGCTTAGTCGATTAAGCGTCCGACTTTCGCTTAGGTCATGATCTCGCGGTTCGTGGGTTCGAGCCCCGCGTCGGGCTCTGTGCTGATTGCCAGCTCAGAGCCTGGAGCCTGTTTCAGTCTGTGACTCCCTCTCTCTCTGACCCTCCCCTGCTCACGCTGTCTCTCTCTCTCTCCTAGAAATAAATAAAACATTAAAAAAAATTAAAAAAAAAATAAAAAAGTCTATTTTGTCTGATATAAGTATTGCTACCTCAGCTCTTTTCTTTTTTTTTGCTTCCATTTGCATGGTGAATGTTTTTCTTTTTCTTTTTTTTTTGTGTGTGTTCATTTATTTATTATGAGAGAAAGAAAGAGTTTTATGCACAGAGGGGCAGAGAGAAAGGGAGAGAGAGAATCCCAAGCAGGCTCCTCACTGTCAGCACAGAGCCTGATGTGGGGTTCAAACTCACGAACCATGAAGTTATGACCTTAGCTGAAATCAGGAATCAGATGTTTAACTGACTGAACCACCCAGGTCCCTGCGCATAGTTAATGTTCTTCTCTCTCTTCACTTTCAATCTGCATGCATCTTTAGGTCTGAGGTGAGTCTCTTGTAGGCAGCATATAGACCAATCTAGTTTTTTTAATACATTCTGCCACCCTAGGTCTTCTGATTGGAGCATTTAGTCTCCTACATTTAAATTTAATTATTGATAGGTACATACTTATTACCATTTTAAAATTTGCTTTCTGCTTGTTCTTGTAGATCTTTGTTCCTTTCTTCTCTTGCACTCTTTCTTTATGACTGGTGAGTTCATAGAGTTATGTTTAGCTTTCTCTTTATTTTTTGTCTCTCATAGAGTTGTGGTTACCATGAGGTTGATATATAACATTCTATATGACATTATCCAGTAGTCTAAATTAATCTGATGGTCATTTAAATTCTAAAAGAAAACAGAAAAAGAAAAAAACATTACTTTCTTCTTCTCCTTTTTTATTACCTTTCTATGTTTTGTGTATATGTTGACATATTTTACATGTTTTTATTCATAATTTTCTCATGTCTAATTATAGCCATTCCTTTTCTACTTAAAGAAGCCCCTTTAATATGTCATATAGGGCAGGTGTGGTCTTTTGTATGTCTGGGAAACTCCTTCAAATTTGAATGATCACCTTGGGGGATAGAGTATTGTTGTTTGTTTTTGTTTTGTTTTTCTCCTATCAGCTCTTTGAATATATCATGCCATTCCCTTCTGACCTGCTGAAAAATCAGCTGGTAGCCTTAATGGTTTTCCCTTGTAGGTAATTTTTTTTCTTTTTCTCTTGCTGCTTTTAAGATTTGGTTGAATTAAAATACTCCAGGAAAACACATTCAGCTCTCTAGATATTGAATCCTGTATCATTTAGCATTAAAATCAAATGTTAGTCAACTCATATATGGTTATGCAGTAGTGCTAGAAAGTCTCTATGAAACATGTATGGTCTGTCAGAAAATATATTTCATGCCTAGATTATGGAAGTTTAATGTATACTGTTCATGATGTTTTCCAAAAAGCCTAATTGGGTTTGTTATATATCAAAATATTAATAAACCTCACTACAATGTAGATGTATTTTATCACTAACCCATGAAATTACTTTGTGGTATTTTAGCCCATTGGCAATTGCCATAGTTATAAAAAATATCAAATATTTAACACTTATTCATTTATTTAAAAACATTTTTTAGTTCTTACTAAGTTTAAGGAGCTCATACTTGTATGTTTATATGTATATATGTATAAAGTAGGCCTGTGGTGAGGTCAAGAACCACTCAGAAATAAATAATATAGTTATTTTGAAAAACCATAAGGACCCAACTTCAGTTCTTATGTAGCTGTGATATGTTTATCAAAGCTAGAGAAAGTCAACATAATAAACAGGCAGCCTTAAGAATATTTTTCCACCTCCTGGCATCCTAATATTTGGTCCTGAAACTTTGCACAGATTTACTGGCAAGTCATCCTCATGACATCTATGGTGTCTGCTCTCCTGTGTATGTGGCTTTCACTCCCAGTTCCCCCAGATTACATTCACGTTATCTTCTCCCCTTGTGACTACAGTACAAATAAGACAGCTGTCTGGAGGTGAAGGAAAAATCGGATTTGACTTAGGATTTTTTCTCTGAAAAGACTAATGAAATAACTAATGTTCTTAGAATAAGCTCCTTTGCTATAACATTGGCATAGTTGAAAAAGGGACTTCATTTCTTTTAATGAGGCATAGATTGGGGGGGAATCAATATCATAACTTCTGCAAAATATCTTGAGACCCATTTCAGAATCTCTGAATAGCAGGAACATATATCTCAGCTTTGTTCAGATTTACTTAACATGAGTTATATTCTATATAAAGTAAAAGAAACACATAAATACATTGTTTTCAAAATATAAGAACAAGAACAAAAATAATGTAAGAAAAGTAGAAGAATATGGCAGACTTGCACTGGTTGTAAGTATTAAATGCACCAATGCGTACTGCTCATGTAAAATTCTAGCACTTCCCTCTTCGAGAATTGGACCATCATAAAAGGGGGCCCCCAAAGGGCCCATGTCAATTTCATGAGCCTGAGGATCTGATGTAAATCTTTAGTTAGACTAAAGCCTTACCCAATGACTTCAAGTTTATGGTGATCAATACCAAGAAGACCTAAAAGGATAAAAACAGGAAGAGGTTTAGGATGAAAGCAGAGCTTCAGAAATAAAATCTAATCATCACATGAGGCAATAGGGATCAGTTCTCTTCCTTGAGCAAGAGCTAAATGGGTATTAAAACACAAGGCAAAGTAGTGCCAAGTAATCACACTAGGTTTTTTCTTGTTGTCTACGTTTTTGTTGTTCTTCCTTTTTGCATCCTAAATCGCCTTCAAGGATCTCACATCAATTCCACCTCCTCCACAGAGCTGTCCCTATTTATATCACATTGACCTTGCCTTTCTTTGAATTTTTCCCAAACTTTATAGCTTATGCTACACAATCAAGACATAAATATACTCTGTTCTACAATATACTCTATTTCTTTTCAAATCTGTTAGTTGTGGCCTTCTGAGTTCTCTGAGGGCAGGGACTGTGTTTCCTCCCATTTTCTATATTCTACAGTATTTACGCAGCAAGACATAGACATTGCTTTTTGTTAATTAATTGAAAGTCCTTTCCTAACTAAATTTTCCAAATTTGTAAATTATTTCTAATCACGGTTAGTAAAGGGAAAACTGATTTGCTTATTTCTTTATCCTTCCTAATGATGCCCTTATTAGAAGAAGCCAGGCTTCTAGGATCTCTATTATAGAAAATCTAAGACTAGAACAATTACTAAATGGTATTATTCATGCATCAATTCTGGGAACACTGTATTTCCACTCACACAAGAATGGTAGAAGAGGGTGCATAAGTAAGGCGGCAGTAAGTATCTTTAATGCAGAGCAGGAAATTACAAGAAACTCTTCTCCAAATGCCCCCAAGGTCTTATTTGTATTAAAAAAAAAAAGAAAGAAAAGAACATTGTAATAGATATTCTGCTAAAGTGAAGACTTTTTAAGTGGTTTCTTTTTTTCTGGGAGAGGGCAGTTTAGAGAGAAGCAGACCATTTGTAAATATTATTTCTGTCTTCTTGAGAGCCTTTCATAAGCAGTAAGTTATTGTAGAGTTTTTTCTCAATATATTCTATAAAGTTTACATATTCTAGTATGCATAGTTTGCATGCCCATCTAACAACAGATTCAAATCATTTCTAGATGAAAGGTCATTATTACACCTTCTTCTTGAGACACAGGATGGCTTCACAGCCATTTAACTAAGGAATGATTTTAACCTCAGACTAAAAAATAGTAATACTACAATATCTGGCAGCCATGAAGACAAAAACTGGAAATTAAGTAGATTACTGAACCACTGTGGAAGAATAATTCCAAATATCATACATTTATCGGCTACTATTTTGTATGATAAAGACAGAAATTGTTTATAGCTTTTCTTGTATGAAAAGTTTTTTTATTTTTTTAATATAACTTATTGTCAAATTGAATTCCAGACAACACCCAGTGCTCATCCCAACAAGTGCCCTCCTCCATACCCACCACCCACTTTCCCCTCTCCCTCATCCCCCATCAATCCTCTTTGTTCTCATTTGAGAGTCTCTTATGGTTTGCCTCCCTTCCTCTCCGTAACTTTTTTCCCCCTTGCCCTTCCCCATGGTCTTCTGTTAAGTTTCTGAAGACCCACGTATGAGTGAAAACATTTGGTATCTGTCTTTTGTTTACGGGTTATTTTAACTGATGCAATGCACTCTCTCTTTTAGGATTTATAAACAATTTCAAGAACAATTTTAGAGAAACTATTTCTATCATATTTGTTTCCTCATATTCTCTCACAGTTCTTGATAAAGCCAATAAAATGTAAATTTTTAAAAACCCAATCACATATTTCAACATCTATTTTGAAGAGAAGTTTTATTTTTGATACACATTTTTATGATTACATATATATATATTTCTAACCCCAGTTTCTAATTATAGGTTATATTGAATATAGCAGTTATTTTAAATTAACACTCACCTTATCTCCAATTACATTATGGTTTCTGGAGAAGGGATAAAATGGCCCAAGCTGCATCCTACACAAAGTCCATAAATTATCTTTATATTAAACCTACATATCTCAAATCTAATCTGGAGACAGATTTTCTTGACTTTAAAATATATCACTTATTAATTTTGCTATAAAACACATACTAAAATATTTCAGATTATACTATTTTTAATAACAAACTTATTTAAGACCACAAAGATATAATTTTCATACTGTGGAATCTGAAAGTATAAATGTGCCCTTTGAGAAGAGCATACAGAATAAATAGTTCTTCTTGTCTAGTTTGATTAAAAGAAGACTGTGAGCTCCATTGTGGTGTAAGAAAGGAATCTTACACCACAATGGAGCCCACAATTGCTTTATTCTAGAGATCGTCTTATTTTCTTAGAAATATAATCTTTAACCCCAAAGCTTCAGTTAGCATCAGGTTGTAGGGCCAAAAGTAATAAAAAAGTAAGGCATGGAGACATAAAAAATGTTAATTGTAATAAACATGTCAGTTCCCCAAACCATGAACACTGTAATCCACATTCTATTAAAACTATGAAATCTTTGGTGGAGAAAGAGCTCTCTTCCTCTGAGGCTACTTATAAGTTTTGCCTCTGTAAGATTCTGGTTCAGACAAAACTTGAAGTTATAATTATTTTCCAATATTCATTTAGCAATTCTTCTTTGAATGTACTTAATCTATCACTTGAACAGCAAATGCAATTCTCACTAAATTTGAGTTTACAACAATTTTATTTGCAGCTTCCCCAAATGAAGCAAATATTGCTTTATGTTTTTTCTTGTATAAATTCATTGGTATGTGTCAACTACACTTCAATACTACGATTTTTTAAAAAGTCATTGGGATATAGAGATGTGCTACAATAAATTTATTAACACAGCAGCAAAGTCTTTAATAGCTACATTTTTTTTTCTTATAACTAGAGCTCAGATAAGAGGAAATACTTTTCAGGCTTAATTTCATTTCCTTTTTTCACAGAAAATGAAAATACCTCTGAGTGAACATTCTATTCCTTCTTCCAAATTGTCTGTCTATTCTTTTTTCTCCATTATCTCCAGAGCTCATAATAATAACTTTGAAGAAGAGGGAGTAAAGGTAGAAGTGAATGACATAGCAAATAAACTCCCCAATTTAACCATAACTAGTGTTTTAGTGACGTAAAACAAGGAAAAATAATAAATGTGGTTCTCTTAAAATCTGCATAGGTTAAGGACAATTCTACAGTGACTAAATGAGTGCATCATTTATAATGTCCTGAAAAACACTTGAGTGCATTTTATCTTCACAGAAGTGTGTTTGCACCCCTAGGTAATATTGGTCAGCACACCTTAATGTAATTAATTGTTTAATTTAAAAACCTACATATGGAATTCTAGAGATTACATTCTAGCATTCCAGTAATTGACATATGCATCTCTCTCCGACGTGGAAAATTATCACCCAACCAATGGCCAGTGTATTTCGGACTCTCAAAAAATGTTGAATGACTTAAAACAAATGCTTTTTCTTGGTAGTCTTCTGACCAGCACTATGAAAAATATAAGAAAAATTTTTTCAGTACTATTCTAATGGATCCCCCTTTTTCTTCGAAAAAGAACACATGATCTTAAAGTATATGAACAATTCTCAATTTCATGTAGTTCAAATACTTAATCATAGGTTTATATCTGTGTGAACAGAAACATGGAGGAAATGGAGAATAAAGAAAGAAATTACCATATATAAACTATTATACACATTTCATGAAAAGCTGATTTAAAAACAAATGCTAAATATCCACAAATTTTTCTACTCTAAACTCTTCTCATGAGCTACCTTAGAGTAAGTAGTGCAATTTCTCATCATGGCTATGTATTAGAAACTTAAAAAAAGAAAAAAGAAAAAAAAAAAAAAGAAAGCAATGCCAAGGCACCATCCTTGATCAATTAAAGCAGACAATCTAGGAAAAGGAACTTGACAGCACCATTTAAAACAATTCTCTGTGATTCTAGCATGCAGCCATGGTGGATTTTATACTAGTGTTGAAAATAACAATAATTTTCTTTCAATAATATTTGATTATATTTCCTTAGTAAACCCTTGTGTGTACATAAAAAATATATACGTATTTGATTTTAGCCACATTATTGTAAGATTTAGCTTTGGTTATTCTTTTGTTTGAATTTAACTTGTATTTTTAGATACTTTTAAATCAAACCTCTAAATCGAAAATTAACTGAAATAGGCATATCAATCAAACAGATATGGTTTAACCTCCATCTGACTGTTCCATATAAACTATGTATAACTTCGAGCATGTCACTTAACTATTATAAAATAGAGCTAATAATGCTTAACTTCACAATACTGTTATAATGCTTAAATTAAAAAAAATATATATATATATCTCTGAAAGCTTTCACCTTTCACAACAGCTAGCATATGACAAGTGCTTGGTAAAAGGCTCATTTCCTCCCTGTACTGGCCCACTGTGCTTAGAAGTTACAGCCCCAGATCGGCTTCACCCTTATTAGCTTCAATCTCAGTTTCAGCCATTATTTATCTAGAATTCCAAGACTAATCATTTTGTCTCTTGAGGGTTAAGTAATAAGTAAAAAAGAGTCAAATTGTCAGATTAAATTGAATGATAAAAGCTCTAATAATAAATTCAGTAAACTGTCTTTCTGCCTTGTCTAGGTGAATCTTGCTAATGCTTCCACTTAAAACTATTTTTATGCCTTCTGGGAAGTGATTTTCATTGTTTAAATTTCATTAAGTTCAGAATTTAGAAGTTGTGTTCATTTTGTACCTGAGATATGAAAAGTCAGAAGTATAATTTTCAGCACTAACAAGGAATATAAGCCTAAATTTACTTCTTCTCTTTCTCCTCGTTCTCCTCCCCCTCCTTCATCTTCTTCTTGCCTTAATTCCTGGATGAGTTAAATACAATTAGCAGTTTCTTGGGCAACATAGATGTGAGTAGTATATTCTAAAATCTAAAGAACCGATTCCTTGACTTTTCAATGGAAATTTGACATGACTGATTAAAATAGGATAAATAAACCCCAAATAGCTGTAAGCTATTTAACTTCTACTTTTAAAAAAATTTTTGTTTTATATTTTATTTATTCCTGAGAGACACACACACACAGCATGAGCAGGGGAGGGTCAGAGAGAGAAGGAGACACAGAATCCGAAGCAGGCTCCAGGCTCTGAGCTGTCAGCACAGAGCCCAACATGGGGCTCGAACCCACAAACCGTGAGATCATGACCTGAGCTGAAGTTGGATGTTTAACCGATTGAGCCACCCAGGTGCCCCAACTTCTACTTTCTCCCAGTGATACGTGACTCTATTTTTATGTTATTTAAAAGTAACTTATTTTTTACTAATTTAAGAGTATTGAATTAGCCACAGTTTTAAAATATATATTCATAATATTGCCTATTAAGACTACTATGTGTTTATTCATTACATTTTCAGTCAAATCAAGACCTAAGAATTTTTCAGTAGTAGGTAGGAGAGAGACTGGTTAAATGACCTTCATGTTCATCTTTAGCAGTGTTAGTTCTCTATTAGATCAACAAACAAATTTCATTAGGTTCTAGAAAAATGGCTCTAATTCCAAAGCATAAAAATAGAATATATTTGTATATGACCAAAATAATCAGTTCTATCTTGATCCTCATATCTTAAAACTAATATTTCTGAGAGTTAATTTATTAAAGCAAACACAGCAACTCTATATATTTTGCCCATATTTATGAGAAATTATTAAAGTACTGTAATGAACTTGAACTGCAACAAAAACTTGTTTTTGAACAGACAAGGAGGCAGTAACTGGAAATGGTGTTCTGTATCTGAACCCATAAATCGAATTGTAACCCATAAATCTAATGCAGGCTAGGAGAGTCTCCCAACAGACACCCACAGAAAAAAAGATAAAAATGGTGTAATACAGCAAACCCTCATCTAGAGGAGCAGCATGAATCATGTGGTCACTGAGAGGTTGCTTTCAGATGTGGGATTAACTTCCGGAGAGAAGAGGTTTTTTTGTCAAGCTCGCAGTATATCACACTTAGTGTAATGGCATGCACAAATCCTGGATTTATGCCTCTAATGGTGGGGACTTTACCCATTCATATTTAACCAGGCTTAAAAGTAACTCTATTAAGATCAAGGTAAGATACATTACCCCTGCCAAAACTGTACAGTTTATTAACAACTACTTCCTAAGTTATAAAATTGTCCCCAAATTGTTTTCTTTAGCATTTGTCAGAAATCAAGATTTTAGCTTCAGTTGTCTCAGACAAGTTTTTATGCCTCTACTAAGACCCTTCTGCTCTGTTTTGTGCTGTTCCAAGAGGTTATGAAAAATACTTGTGAAATCAATGAGAACATTTAATAAAATAATAAATCAGTAAAACAAAACCTAAAATGAGGGAGTTTATTAGCCCTTGAAAAACATTAAGAAACAATATAAAACAATGTAACATCTACTTTGAACAGATTTTTCCCTAGTTTAAAGGATATCTTAATAATTTGTAGATATTAAAACAACATATTTCAAAAAGACTTAGAAACTGCTCACTAAGAAGATTTTGCTTGTGAACAATCTGAGAATGTGTATCATAATGATATATACAAATCATAATTTTCTCAGCCAGAAGCCTAACTTGCGATATCTAAGGATGAAGTAAAATAAACTATGCATTCTTAGCATAACTTACATGTCTTTAATATATTTTATTTCTCTATTTACATTCCTCACTCTCACTCCTCTCTAAGCTTCCTGAGGATATTACATATCTTTTCAATTAGTAATAAGGGTGTTACAATAACATTACAAAAATTTTTAATTGTAATTGTAATTTAGGAGACAATAGTTGTCTGTTAGTATCAAGACCACATTAGCTTTATCTTAGAAATATAAAGTTAACATAGAAAATCAACTAACATCATTCACATATTTATGTGTTAAAAAACATATAATCATCTCAACAGGTGTTTTAAAAAGTGTTTGATAAAATTCAGTTTCATTCATGACAAAATCTCTCAGTGAAATAGCAATAAAACAAAATATCCTTAACTTTGTTAAGGTTATCTACCAAATACATATGGCCAAATTCATACATAATTGTGAAATATTAGAAACATTTCAGTGAAATTAGAAACAGAAGGATGCCTGCTATTACCAATTCCATTCAGTCTTATATTGGAGTTCTTATCCAGTGCAATAAGGCAGGGAAAATATCAAAAGTTAAAGGATTTAGAATAGAAAAATCAATGCTATGCATAATTCACAGGTGATGTGGATGGTCTACTAGAAAATCCTAAAGAATCTACAGATAAAGTGTGAATATTACTATGACTGTATAGCAAGTTTTATCGATTAAAAAAAGTCAATATACAAAACTCAACCAATTACATTCTGTAAATTAACATAAATACAAAATGAAATGATTAAAGAGAAGCATTTAAAATAGTATCAAAAATATAAAGAACCTAAGAATGACTTTAACCAAATAAGCCTAAAACTTCATAAAGACATACATTTTATGATAAATAATTTTAAAAGACAAGTACTAAAAATATCATACTCATCTCATTAGAAATCCTGTACATATTATAAAGATGTCAATTATTTTCAAACTGCTCTACCTATTTAATACCCAACAATAGCCAATATAAATTTAAATTATACCAAGATGGGAAAGATTATTTCCCACATTATTTCATGTGGCTCGTTATATATCAATCGAAATTAAGACAATGCCAAATTGGTGAAAAGGAAAAAATAAACTAATGGAAAAGAAATAAACAGTCTAGCAGCAATTGTATATTCAGATATCTATCATAAAAAAAAAGAGAGAGAGAATTGGTTCTGAGACAATTTCTTCTCAAAAAGAAAAAATAAGTTAGATTGTTAACTTATGCTCAAAATCAATTCCAAGTATATTAATAACCAAAATGTTAAAGGGCCAAACTATATAAATTCTTAAAACAGCATATCTTTACACCTCAGATTCAAAAGTATTTCTTTAGTTACAAATTAATAAAATGATTGATAAACTTGACCATAGCTTAATTAGGAACTTGCGTTCAACAAAAGATACTAAAAAGAGAGTGAAAAGGTAAGCCAGAAATTTGTAGGTATATTTGTAACACATATAACTAAAAAATCATTGGCAAAGCTAATGGCCCAAGAGGAAAATGTGAAAAAGCAACTGAACAGATCAATACAACCTGAAAAGTCAATGAAGAGGAAAAAGACTTCATCTCTTTTGTGATTGGAGATCCACAATAAAAGACCTAATAAACTGACGATTCACACTCACCAGACTGACAAAAATTAAGACAATTGAGTAACTCGTACTTTCTTGTAAGAAGCTCTGGCCAATTCAGTAAAACGCCTCTGTGTATTTGTTTTCTTTTCTTCCCTGACATGCTTGCTTTTTTCCCTTACCCTTCTTGCCTTGAGACTGCTTTCCCTTCCCTCACCACCTAAACAACACCTTTGCCAGATAAATTTTGCCTTAGTTGCCACAGCACCTTCTTACTTGACAAATCTCTGAAGACAAGGGAAATAAAAGCAAAAATGAACTATTGAGACCTCATCAGGATAAAAAGCTTCTGCACTGCAAAGGAAACAATCAATAAAACTAAAAGGCCACTGACAGAATGGGAGAAGATATTTGCAAATGACATAGCAGATAAAGGATTAGTATCCAAAATCTATAAAGAACTTATTAAACTCAACACCCAAAAAACAAGTAATCCAGTGAAGAAATGGGCAAAAGACACGAATAGACACTTTTCCAAAGAAGACATCCAGATGTCCACCCTATACATGAAATAAATGCTCAACATCACTCAACATCAGGGAAACACAAATCAAAACCACCTCACACCTGTCAGAATGGCTAAAATTAACAACTCAGGCAACAACAGATGTTGACGAGGATGTGGAGAAAGGAACTCTTTTGCACTGCTTGTGGGAATACAAACTGGTACAGACACTCTGGAGAAGATTATAGAGGTTCTTCAAAAAACTAAAAATAGAACTACCCTATGACACAGCAATTGCACTACTAGATATTTATCCAAAGGATAAAGGAGTACTGACTCAAAGGGGCACATGCACCCCAGGGTTTATAGCAGCACTATTGACAACAGCCAAAGTATGGAAAGAGCCCAAATGTCCACTGACTGATGAATACATAAAGAAGATGTGATACACACATATATCACGGAGTTTCCCTTGGAAATCAAAAAGAATGAAATCTTGCCATTGGAGACCACGTGGATGGAAGTAGAATGCATTATGCTAAGCGAAATAAGTCAGTCAGAGAAAGACAAATCTATGATTTCACTCATATGTGGAATTTACGATCCAAAACAGATGAATGTAAGGGAAGGGAAGCAAAAATAATATAAAAACAGAGAGGATAGGGGAATGGACTAAATGGGCAAGGAGCATTAGGAGGACACTTACTGGCATGAGCACTGGGTGTTATATGTAAGTGATGAATCACTAGAGTCTATTCCTATGTTAACTAACTTAGATTTTAAAAATTTTTAAATAAAAATCAGAGCAGATAAAACCTTCCAATTATTTTAAAAATTTTGAGCATTGGTGTACCTAAGTAGGGGAAATATTAGGTACCACTAACATTCTCTACCTGCTTTAAGAGCCTGCCTTGGCACATGCACAGAATGGGTAAGTATCACCTACTGGTAGCAGAAATTTGAACTTTTGGAAAGGAAAGTTCTGGACAGGAAGGGATTCTTCCCTCAAAATGAACTCATTGTTGAAACAAATAAAATGGACTGAGAGGTGAGTTTTTGTAGAAAGGAAATGAGATTTCCATTTCATTTCTCATTTCAATGAGAAAACCCTTGTTTTCTAAAAGGTATTTATAGGAAGTATTAATTAGCCCATCCTCCATTTTTCCATTTTTAAAGATAGCTTTATGGAGGTACAGTTCATTTACATAAATCTGCACATATTTTTAATGCATGCAATTTGGTGACTTTCAACATAGGCAAACACCCATGAAATCATCACCACATTCACACATACCCATCACCTCCAAAAGTTCCCCATGTCCTTTTTTTAAACTTTTGTGGTAAGAACATTTAACCCAAAGTTTATTCTCTTAAAAAATTAAGTTCAATAATACAGTATTGCTAACTCTAGGCAATATGTTGCACAACAGATCTCTAGACCTTGTTCATTTTGTATAATTGAACTTAATCCATTTCTTTCAGAGTTAAAAGAGATGTAAATAATCAAGAATAGTAGCTTGAATCCTGCAGGGACCCTGCCCCCCAAATATATCTTTTTGTCATATCATACCAACTGACAGAACAATACTTATTTCTGACGTATATTTGGATCACATAGCTGAAGCAAGATCAATAAAGAAAAATTTGCTGCATAAAGTCTAAAATTTGAGAAGAGAATAACTCAGATAGGTTATAAACAGATATACTCTCTAAGGTTGGACTCTTCAAAGTACTTGTAAAAGGGAGCATTTTTCTTTAATGTAGCAACTTTTATCATTTAAGTTTGGAAAAGATTTGCTCAACTGAGAAATTATTTTCCCCCAGGACTTGGGCAGTATGGACTATTAACTCAACAGCAGTCGAGTTACTGTAATGCAAAGGCAAGTATGAAAAGGATTTGCCTTTTTGTTCTGCTTTATAATCTGCTGCATTCTTTGAGAAAATGATAATAAATTTGAGACATTTTCAAACTAACAAGGGATTACAGAAATGAGCAAGACTGACATGGGTGTGTATCTGTTGGCCGGCTTGTACAGAATTCTGTCAAACCCCAAAGAAGAAACCTCAGTTTCTAGGACCAGCTTCAAACCTAAGCTCTTCCTGCCATATGACAGCCTGCTCAGCTTGGACCTCCAGATAGAAATGGTCTGATGTGTGCATTTTCACTCTAAGCGGCAGAGCGTGGTAAGAAAGTAGCTCAGAGCTGGAATCAGATAGACCAGGCTCAACCAATGGCACTGCTATCTACTAATCCCATGATCTTGAGTAAGGTCCTTCACTATTCAGGGCCGCAGGTTCCTCATCTGGAAGATGGGAATAATGCTTTTTTTTTGGCCCAAAATTTTGCAAATTTCTCTCATTTGTTTTGTGAGAGGAAACCTTCTCCTTATTTCATTGTGCGAAGGTCATTACTATACCTTAGAACAGTATGTGACACCAATGTTTAACACATTTTTTAATTAATAGTAATTCTCACTTCATTGGTATGTCATAAGAACTAAATGAAATAATACAATAGGTCTTTTCTATTATTCTTACTTAAGATTTTAATTATTCCATTATTAGTGATAAACATTGTTACTAATAGTCATAATAAAATTTTTACAATAAGTGTAAAAATTACTAATTGTTATTATTTCATATAAAATAAAAATATTTCCTGTTCTATGTGTTTTCTCTGTACAATTTCGACTTTACACGTCTAGTCTCAACCTTCCTTCTAGGACTCCATGTGTATTTGTTTAACCTAAAATTATGAAGTCTAATGTCCAGACATTTGTCGTAAGTTGGGGCGAAGCTGCCGTGCACATGTGGCGGAAGAACTGATGAGATCAGCCCGAAACACAGATATCAGTAATAGCAAGTCAAGTGCAGCATGGAAGAACCACTGATCAAGTTACTGTGTTTTATTTCTGCAGTACTTTTCTCCCTTCTGTTTCCAGATTGTGCCATTTATTTCAACAGAGGTTTATAAAGGCTTTCTGAAAAGCAGAGGTTCTCAGGAGATAAATTTACTTCCAAGTTTTGCCTTCAGAAATAAAAGGAAACTATGTGAAGGCATAAGAAAAAAGGTATTTGCCTATGACGAGGTACATGAGGCACTGTTAGAAGAGAAAGGGGGTTTGAAGACACAGGAGCATGTGGAGCACCTCAGGAGTCTGTCTGGAGGAGTGACTCTAAGGTGCTCAGGTTCTGCAAAGACCTCCCAATGTACATGCTGAGCAACAACAGAAAGACCAGAATTCAGGCAGACATTGGGCTTGGACAACTGGGCTTGCATCTTACCAGAAGCCAAAGACTGAAAGGTCTTCCCCAAATACCTTTTCTCTGACCAAGACCATGAGGATCCTTCCATAACACTGAAAGTAGAAGTGGAGTAGTCCAGTAAGGATTGAGAAAAATTTTTTCCACCTGGGCAGGTTGAGATGGAAGCTGAAAAACGTAATCTGATTTGTTTTAAAGGATATAAAGTGATGTAATAGTTCCTGTATATCCATGATTTAAATTAGGATGGGATCTTATGAAACCCAGAGAATTTGACAAGTAAGAAAGTTATCAAGCTTGGTAGGAAAAAATTGAGGAAGGGTTTTGTAAAAAAAGATCAAGTCCAAGAAATAAGATCATTTGATTGAGAAAAGATTTGCGTACATTAAGTATCAAGGAGATAGGAGAAGTAGGAGAAAGTCAACTGAATCTAATATTAGCAAAAGAAGGCTAGACAGTAATAAACCTTGGGCTCATGAAGCGGTAAACAGAATAATGGTCCCCCAAACTGTCCTTACCCTAATCCTCAAGTATACCTTGGAGTATGTTCCCTTACAATTCAAAAGGGACTTTGCAGATATAATTAAGGTTATGCATAGCAGCCTGGATTATCCAGGTGGATCCAATCTAATGATGCGACTCCTTAAAAGGGGAGAACCTTTTCCGGCTTGTTCAAAAAGATGAGAAATTGGAAGAAAGATCAGAGAAAAATGGACCATTGCTGGCCTTAAAGATGGAGGAAGGGGGCCATGAGCCGAGGAACATATGTAAGCACCTAGAAGTAGAGACGTTCCCTTAGAGTTTCTAGAAAGGAACACAGCTTTGCTAAGACCTTGAGTTTGACTCAGTGAGCCCCATATCAGATTTCTAACCTACAGAACTGCAAGTTAATAAATTTGTGTGGTTTTACAGCCCCTAAATTTGTGGTGGCTTATTATGGCAGCAATAGAAAACTAATCCACATGGCTAGAGTTCTAACTATTCCTACTAACAGGATGTATCAATTATAGGGCAATTGAGAGGTAACTTATGGTTGTAATCGCTCTGAGTTAGGAGGCATTCATCTCGAGTGGAAAGAAATGTCTTCAAAATTCGATGCGACTTCTTTCAAGATAGTTGGTTAAACATGCAGAGATGTACTATTTCCTCTAGTATGTAATCCTTTGCCTTATATCTTACTGTTTTTCAGTACATCTCCAGTCCTCCCTACTGCTGTGCTGTTTTTGAAGCTGAGATTCAGCTACTCTTCGCAATAACTACACCCCTGCCTGATGCTATCACTGTGTTAAACACTTGGAATATGTGAATTAATGTATGGTTTCGACTATGCATGGACTAAATCACATTCTCTGTAATCTTAATCACACTATTAGCATCCTACTAAAACACGAGGTTCTAAAATATAAAGGTCTTTTGTATCATACATTCTTTTTTTAAAAAATTTTTTAAATGTTTATTTATTTTGAGAGGAGAGACAGACAGAGCATGAGCAGGGGAGAGGGCAGAGAGAGAGGGAGACACAGAATCTGAAGCAGGCTCCAGGCTCTGAGCCATCAGCACAGAGCCCGATGCGGGGCTGGAACCCACGAACTGGGAGATCATGACCTGAGCTGAAGTCGGACCCTTAATAGGCTGAGCCACCCAGGTGTCCCTCTTATCATACATTCTTAATAGTTCTCCAAAGTAGTATGGGTGTAAAAACCTACCATGTGGAAAAGAAGAGACTGTTAAAAGACCAAGGTGAAAAGGATGTGTCACATGCTGAAAGTCAGGCAGCACCAAACATTCACGCAGCCCTGACGCACCATTTCAACACCTGTCAAACACTTGTCTTTGAACAGACCCACTCTGCTTTTGCAGTGGAAAGGGTTAACAGGAATTAGCTCCAATAGTGGTGCTGCCAGGAAAGCCTGAGGCCCGGAGAGCTTCCTAAAATTGGAAAGGGAGGGTCAGCATTCCAAAATCCTTATCTGCATCCATTAGGCTTCACAAAGCCTTAACTCAAAATAAGTCTACTCAGCTCTTTCAGCTTAAATGGGATTCCTTTGCCGGAATCCACTCTGTTATTGCCCTGCCCTTATTTTTCTGGAGCATCTTGGGTTTTTCCCTTAGAGAAATTAATTTTAGCTTTTATGACTTTTTAAAGCTCATTTTGCTCAACATGGCAGCAAGGATGGAAAGAGACTAATGCATAAGGAAATCTAATTCTAATCCAGAATCTGCTGTCTTGAAATGTTTGCCCCTGTTTCAGATCTTCAAAATTGAGATATTAATATCATTTCAAAGCTCTTTATGATATTTTGCATATTCATAAGATCATAAATACTGAAGGGCTTTGATCTCCTTGGAAAGGGATTGGGAGAGAGAGGGAGAGAATCATGTCCATTTAAAGCATTTTTGTTTCTACTGTAAACTACCTGTTATTATTTTGAAGAGAACATGTTCCTAAAGAGAGGTAGAGCCTCTTGCCATTTAATTTCCAAATCTGCACACTTGAGAATAAGTCTAATGAAACTTGTAATGAATTTTTAATTACATAAAGCACAGCTGAATCACCTTACCTTGGCCACCAGTTATGGCTGAAATTTAACTATACATACTTAGCTCAGCTCATGTTGAAGCCATTGGTACCACATGTAAAACAGTAACACAGGAATCTAGACATTGTGTGATAATTTTCTTGTCCCCTGAAGATGAAGGCAGCAGCCTGATCATATTCTTTCACTCCTAAGAGAACATTTTAGGCACTAACTATATTATAATAAAGCCAGTCTGCTCAGCCACAAAGAAAAAAATGGAACGAATGTAGATAATTACCCACTGAAATACAGTGGGTAATTATAGGACCTCTGTACTTTCACCAGAATATAACTCCTAATTATCTCAAAAGCGTAACTTTATACAATCAGAAACAGTTACCAATCAAAGAGACTACAAAAAAAATGGTAAAACCTTAGATGGTTGAATTATAAAAGAGATAAAAAGAAATTTAATATGGATTAAAAATAGCACAGGGAATAAGAATATTCATCTGATGCTGCATCAGGTCTTTAGTCTTTAGGCTCAGTATCTTGATAACACTAGCCCTGGATGCAAGCAGATTTCTTCAACACTTTTTACAATCATCTATTTTAGAAAGAATGCAGCTGAGAGCTTAACTGTACTTATTTCTTTATTTCAGGTCCCAAATTGGTATTAACAGATTCTTTACTATCTGATTCATACTCTTTCCTTGTTTTAAGTTCGACACAGTGATAAGCTTGTTCTTTAAAAGGATATAAAGCAGGAATAAGGTAGGTAAATATCAACCCTGTCAGGGTTAAAATGCGGATTCCTTTCGCTAATTCTAGCTTCATACCTGGGGCAATGAAGATGATAGAAAATTGTCATAATAGTCATCACCTACATTAATCATTTATTTGTAATATTTGGCAAAGCATTTGGAGTTATATTTAAACCTTCCCAAACTCTTGGTAATAGATACAATAGTAACCGTTTTCATACACACTTGCTTAACATACGATGTCTTGAATCCTTAAAAAATTTCTATTCATATCCCCATTTTACATTCACAGGAAGGTTCACATGCCTAGAAAAGGATTGAGCCAGGATTTGGAGCCAGAGTGACACCATGGCCCATGCCCATTCTTTGTGCCATTGCCTGTCCTCCAGCGAGCTGCCTTCCTGGGCAAGTGCTTCCACCCAACTGTGCACAGTAGGACACGGGCATTTTATTGCTGGAAATATTGTGTGTGATTCCATTGACTCCCTGATTTTTTCCTCCCCATCCTTTGCTTCAATAAGAACCAATGGATTCTCAGTACTGCCTGGGAATCCCACCATGCTCGTGTCATAAATTCACTTTGGCTCTCTCTGATGTGACTGTGGCATGCCTTCTCCCTCTTCCAAGTTCCTGTTCCCCACACTCAATCTCATTTCCCCTATCACTTCTACTGATAAACGACAAAATAAAATAGAAGCTTTTCTCACGGGCAGATCTTCAGCCTCTCACCACCTAACCCATATCTATGTGTATCTGTACGTAGGTTCTTCTCCCTCAGCAACATGAAGAAATGCCTACTCTTTTAAAACTCCATACCTTCAAAATTAATGCTCTCCTAACTTCTCTTCTCAGTGACTTCAATCCTTGGATCACTGCCTTTTTACATTAGCCAGCTTGTCCAGTCTTACTGGCTCATCCCTAACAGCAAACACACACTCTAGTATCTCTCATTTCTTAAAAAAACAAAGACACTAATGCAATATCCTTCTACACTCACATTCTTCTCACCTACAGCCCCATTTCTCTATTCCCTTCCAGAGCCAAACCTGTCAAAGATCTGTTAACACTTTGTCTCTACTCCCTCATCTCCCTGTCACTCTTTGAGTTTAGTGTGATGCCCATTTCCACCACTCTACTGAAATGAAAGTTCTTGGTATGGTCAATCTCTATATTGCCCAACTCTGGAAACATTCATCTTATCTGACTTGGGGCAGCATTCGATGGGATTGACCATGTCATCCTTAAAAGAGTCTCCTTAGCTGGGACACAAGACATCACTCCTTCCTCCCTTTCTTCATCACCATCCAGTTGCTTCCATTTCTTCTATCTCAAGCCTAAGTGCTGGGATGTGGGTACGGTAAGGGCTTAGGGTTGGAATGCACATTTGTTGGGTTCATTTTTTCACATTCTTTCATTCCCAATACATTCTCTCATCCGTCCCTGTGGGTTTAAGCATCATTTTTATTTATATGATATCCAGGGTCATTTTTGTTTTAAATCTCAAGTCCAGATTGCTTCTCTCCATTTTATACATCTTGATGCCTACTTGATATATACTTAGATATTACACAAAACAATGAGAGAAGGGAGTAACTTCTGCACACCATTTCTTCTGCCTAGCAAGTAACACGTGGAAGGAGGTCAGTTTCTTAAGGATTCAAGGAAGGTGAGTGAGACTTTAGCGTTTACAGGTCTTGGAAAGTGGGGTTTTATTTCAGTTTTGCTGCTTTGCTGTTGTTCCAATTTCACCAGGAACTGAATCACTGCACATGCAAGTGGATGTAATTTCAAAGGAAATGTAAATGAAGTGCTATGATCACTCAGACTAGAATTCTGTAGTCAAGGATTAGCCAAGCCTGTCTTAGTCTGACTGCAGAACTTTATTTCTCAATTAAATCTTCACAACTTTTTCATCTCAGAGCATTTCAATTGTACATCAGTTACAGAAATAGCAAACACTGTGGAAATTATAACACAGACCTTGTATCCAAAGGAAAGAACTAAATCTTCCAGCTGCAATACCACATCAACAAATCTAGCTCCCTGTCTCCTTACAAGGATAGCCAAGAAAGTGAATCTCTCCATCTCCCTGGACAAGTGAGAGCACAACTAACACAAACCCTCCAAAGTCTTACCACCAACATATAGCAGGTACACATATGTGTTCTGAGTTTTCTAGATCATTCCTAGATTGTTGACTTATGAAAGGAAATGTATACTTTCCTAAAGGCAAACTGCTGGCATCAAAGAGACTTTTCCCGCTGGGATGTAAAAAATATTTCCAAATCACTTGGCACTTTCCGTGTACTTATCATGAACATGAGGTAGGTAGTTTATTCTCTTCACATCCTGACTGCTGGACTGTTTGAAAATTGGGTGATTCATTCATATCCTTACATAAAAATGGAAAACCTGTAAGTAATAATGGCGATGCATTTCTTGCTTTCCATTGGGGGGAACACACAAATATCATTCATTCATTCAGATTTTGAATATCAAAATGCAAGAGATGGTAATCCAGGAGCTCTGTGAGGCATAGCAACAAATAAGATAGTGTCCCTGGCCTCAAAGAGTGTATACTGGTAAATTAGCAACAGCTTCACAGATGTATAAATGCCACAGAACAAAAATAGGTACCCCTGTTTCTATTTTAATAATGGCAATTCCAATCATCCAATGGTTGCAGACATAATCATTCTTTTTTTTTTATGTGACGTGTGTTTATAGCATTTGATGGCATTAATAAATAAATAACTTAGTTCATAGTATTTTCAATCCAACTGAAGCAACTTGACCAAACAGAGCAGGAATGAATGTTAGAGGTCTTGAATTTAAGTTTTCAAATTTCTTATTTGTCTTCCTTTTAGCTCACATTTAACCTATCAACCAATCCTGTTGACTTTACCTTCAAAATACATGCATAATGTGACCATGTCTTATTCACTGTATTGCCACTGTCCCAGGTTACACCGCCATTGTCTCTTGCCTGAATTGTCACAATAGCTTCCATATTAGCTCAGAGGCAGATTTATCTGGAAGCTAAAGAAACTTAAGTTTCATGGTCCCTTTCTGCTTAATCTCTTTACACTTTCATGCCTAAAATTCACTTACAATTAATAAGTTTTCTTAAAGAGAGATGCCAAAATTGTAAATAGCTTCATAAAACCAGTATTCATCAGACCTGCACTGCGTTCACAGTGCTTTTTTTTGGCCTTCCTACAGTCTATCCTTGGTATAGTGGCTAGAGTGATCCTTTTAAAATCTCTGCTTAAATCCTGCCAATCATTTCCAATCTCATTCATCTTAAAAGCCACAGACCTTACAATTGATCCATGATGCCATTTGTGACCTTGCCTCAGTATCCCTCTGACCTTTTCCTCTGTGATTATCCCCCTGCTTACTCTGCTGGAGGCACATTGGCCTCCTTGCTGTTCCTGGAAAATGCCAGGCATGTTCTGCTTCAGGGCTTTTTGTACTTACTCTTCCCTTAGCTTTAGTCAGGGCTTAGCTTCTCACCTTTGTTACCAATTGTCACTGTCCCTGAGCACTTGATTAAACTCTAAACATTTTAAAGTTCCCAGAATTTCCTACTCCACTGCATTGGTCTGAATGTTTGCCCCCTGCCAATACAGGTGTTGAAATCCATACAGGTGATGGTACTAGGAGATGGGGCCTTTGGGAAGTGATTAGGTCATAAGGATGGGAACCCTCCTGAATTAGAGGCAAGAGATCTGACTAAGTCTCCTTTGTCCGTGTGAGGATACAACTAGAAGCCTGCAACCTGAAAGACAACCTTCACCCAACCATGCAGGACCTTGACCTTTACCTTCCAGCCTCCAAAACTGTGAGAAATAATATTTTGTTGCTTAAGCCATCCAGTCTATGGTATTTTGTTACTGTAGCCTGTAAAGACTAATACGTAAATTGATACCAACAAGTGGGGTGCCACTGAAACAAATACCTAAAAATGTGGAAGTGGCTTTGAAACTGGGTCATGGGCAGAGACTGGAAGAGCCTTGAGATGCATGCTCAGAAAAGCCAAGATTGTTGTAAAGAGATTGCTAAAGGTGATTCTAGGGAGAACTGAGAAAGAAAAGAGAGCTGGGGGGACAGTTTCCATCCTCTTAGAGAATAGCTAAATAATGGTGAACAGAATGTTTGTGGAAATACGGACAATGAAGGCCATACTGATGGAGACAGAAATGAGGAACATGTTTTGAAACAATGGGAAAAAAGGCAACCCTTGTTGTAAAATGGCAAGGAACTTGACCAAACTGTGTTCTAGTGTTTTGTGGAGGGTAGAACTTGTGAGTAATGAAACTGGGTGGATATTCAGTTGGGGAGATTTCGAAGTGTTGAAGGGATGGAATGGTTCCTCCTGACTTCTTATAAAATGTGAGAAAAGAGAAATGAATTAGAGAAGGAAATGTTAATCAAAAAGGAATCAGAACTTAGATATCTGGGAATTTCTCAGCCTGTCCATACGGCAAAAAATGAGAACACTTGTTCTGAAGAGAATATTTAGGATGTGGCTGAACAACTATTTGATAAAGAGATTATGAGTGTGGCTTAGCCATTTCATCAGAGACCAAGAATAGAGATAGGATGATACCAGCAAAGACACAGCCGGTTTGAACTAAAGTAGACAGAGAAAGCAGGATGGAATGAAGGCAGTCTGTCAGACTTCTTAGATCTTACAAGACAGCACCGTAAAGCAATCAGCTGCTAATGGTGCTATCCTTCAAGAAAAGGAAATAAGGACCCCAAAGATTATTCAGACATCACCACTGCTGCCACGTCCAGCACAGGTCGAGTAAACACAGGCCTGGGGTATAAGGCGGCCTCCACCTTGGTTTCAAAGAGTGGGACCAACATCTAGTAGAGCCCTGTCATAAAAATCCCTTCAGAGAACAGCGGAGTGAGTGGGGCCCTGGAAGAGAGGTGCATGATGGAGGATGCTGCCACCAGAGAGAGCCATGTAAGCAGTGCCACATTGAGCCCAAAGGGACAGGGCCACCCATCAAGCAATGGGAGTGACATTGTTAACCCAGTAGGTCTGAAGGGCAAGTATCCAAAAAGAGACTATTACTCTCCTGCCTTAAGATCTAATGGGACTTGTCTGGTCAGGTTTTTGGCTTATGTGGGACCCGTCACTTCCTTCCAATTTCTCCCTTTTGGAATGGGATCATATACGTCTCCCATGTCTGTCTCTACCACAGAATTTCAGAAATACATAACTTGTCTGGCTTCACAGGTTCACAGCTGGAGAGGAATTTTGTTTCAGGATGAATCATACCTCGAGTCTTACTTGTACTCCATTTGTATGATATTTAGATAAGACTTTGGACTTCAGACTTCAAAGTTGATGCTGTAACGAGTTAAGACTTTTGGAGTTATTAGGATGGAATATATACATTTTGCATGTGTGGGGGCATGAATGCCAGCAATGGAATTCGTACCTGACATCATGCACAAAACTAAGGCAGACACATTCATGACTTAAATGTTTCAAAAAACTTTTAAATTCCCTAAGAATATATAGAGATCTCCTCTTAGAAGTTTGAGTCTGAAACACAACACTAGAGATAAATACCACAAAGGAAACAAAAAGATTTGATTACGACCAAAGTTTAAAACTATCTTGCAAAAGACACAACAAATAGGTTAAAAGACCAAAGAGTCTAGGAAACATATCTGGAATGAGACATAGAAAAGAATGAATATTTTACAGTTCTGTATAAAAATCCTCAGTAGGAAAATGTCAAACAATATATATTGATTTCTTCATAGAGAAATAGTAGCAAAGGAAGAGATGTATCACCTCACTCACAATGAAAGAAATGAAATTACTACAAGAAAATACGTTTCAGCTTTTTGTTGCCCTGTGTTGCTGAATGCATAGAGAAGTTGATTTGGTAAGAGTATAAATTGGTGCAAACATTTTGAGGGCATCAGAATAATATGTATAGAAATTTGAGATGTGGATTTTTATTTTAATTTTTTTAATGTTTTTACTTATTTCTGAGAGAGAGAGACAGCATGAGCACGGGAGGGTCAGAGAGAGAGGGAGTCACAGAATCTGAAACAGGCTCCAGGCTCTGAGCTGGCTGTCAGCACAGAGCCCGACGCAGGGATGGAACCCATGAACCACGAGATCATGACCTGAGCCAAAGTCGGGCGCTTAACCGACTGAGCCACCCAGGTGCCCTGAGATGTGCATTTTTAGATGTAATGATTTGATTTTAAAAACTTACATGGAAATAATGAGGCAAGTAGATATAATATAATTCTATGTACTATCATATTTATTGCAGTATTGTTTATAATATTAAGGTGCTAGAAACAAGAAAATGTTTACCATTAGGTTTTGGTTAAGCTAATCTCTTCACGTGGGAACAGTGGAACATCACATAACTATTTAAGAAGAAGAGATAGTTTTATATGAATTAACATAGGAAGACATATACGATATGGTTATAATTTTTAAAAGGCTTTACGTGTCATATTTTGTATTTCCTATTGGTGTAAAAAGATGGCTAGATGTTGGGAGCCTTTCTGAACTCATAAGTTGAGAACGCTCCTTGTGAGGTTAAGGCAAGTTTGCAGGGTCTCTTGCCATCAGATGGCGACTGATATCCACCCCCACTCAGTTATTTCTGCTTGAGCACTGACCCCCCAAGGTACCTTGTTAATTGATATTGGAAGTAACTGTCCCCTTATTCTGGCCCTGGTATGATGATTGCACCCTGTGAAAGAAATTATAGTAGGAACCTCTCCCTTTGTGATTATGGGAACAGACCTCTGTCTCCGGCAGGTCCTGTTCTCCTTGATATTTCCCTTGTTCTACTACCTTTGTTTTTCCTTCCCAGGTAGCAGTGTCCTTTCTAGATGGGCTGCATAATTTTGTCAGTAATCGTAGCTTCCTTTTCTTATAAATATCGGCCTGATCTTGGAGCCACGTTAATTGTCCTTTGTCTCTTTCCAGTCTTTTAAAAATATATAATAAAAAAGGGGGAGATGCTGGAAGCTGCACTGGCCTCACTGGGTGACAGTCACAGTGAGGAAATGGCAGCGTTTGCATAGCTCCTGGAAAATGAAAACTGGCATCCCCTTCTGCTACTACTGGCTCATGTTGGAAATGAGCCTGCGGGTGTTGACCAGGCCTCACAATATTCCAGATCAGACAGATATTCCCCACACAGATTGCTCATAAGGAAAAGCATATCTCTGCCTTTTCAAAAGAGATTTCAGATGAAAGCTCTGTGGATGATTGTCACAAGGCTCTTCCTATGGGCCTTGCAGATCCAAGACTTAGATAACAAAGGGAGCAAAGAACACAAGAGTTACAATTGAGTCTGGCCCTGAGAAAAGAGCCTAGTTTAGAGTTAAGGACAGATATCCACCCCCACCCAATTGTTTCTGCTTGGAGCCCCGGCCTCCCCAAGGCATTTGTGAGTGACTATTCTGGCCTTGAATATGCTGATTGCTCCCTGTGAAGGAACCTATTGAGGAACTTCTTCATTTGTGATTATGGGAGCAAAAGTGCTTCCTGGAAGACCTGTTTTTCTTAATATTCCTTAAACAAGCTATTAACCCCTGTCCACAAAGAAGTAACTTCACCCTTTTTATGCTAAAATCTTTGTCTTGTATGCCAAAGATACCTTCCTTCCCCATAGGATAAGCATCTAAATCTCCTACCTCAATCACTAGTGATAAAGGTTATGCAGGAGTCTTCTACAAATCTATGTTCCGGGGAATTCTTACATATCAAAGAAGTTTGTCCTCAGAAATCATTGTCTAAGGCAAATGCCACTTCTGTGCCATCCCCCAAACACTTAATTATAAAATAAAGTTGAGCCCCAGTCAGAGCGGAGATGCCTGCCTGGTGACCAGAAAGATTCTTGGGCCTCTCTCACCCCTCCCTCACTGACACCGTCCATCCTTCAGGGACCCCTGGACCCACCCGACCGGAGCCGGACCCCGACAGCTATATGTATTTTAAAATCTGGAGGAATATACACTGAAATGATAAAATTTATATGGGGGGGGGAAAGAAGGACTGCCACTTTATACTTCTTAGAAATCAGTATTGCATGATTTTTTATAATGTTGTATTACTTTGACAATCAGCAAAAGCGTTACAGATATTTCCATTATGTAAAAGGGAAAAAAAGGGAGGAATTTCCTTTCAGTTAAGAAATATATGTATTTACATACATCTTCTTCAATCCATATCAACTTTATTTTCCAATAAATCTCAATCAACATTATCAATAGTTTATGATAATTATTAAAATGTGTCTTTTCAGAATGTTACACTGTGTATTAATATATCCTTTGAATTTCTCACCAATGTGAAGGATTTTAATGGTTTCCTAAAAAGTTCTATTTTCTAGGCCAGTGTTCCAAATACTCAAAAGTCCACATAGCAGAAGTGATACATATTGTTTAAAAACTGAACTCAGGCAATACCAGTTCACTGATGCCATATGAATTATAATACAGAAAGAAGTGTTCATTTATTCTGCCTCGAGATGCTTACCTTGCCAATTGCTGGTGTGACTCCATCAGAAGTATTGACCTAGATTCCCATTTCTTGTCCATGTTCATGGGCTTATAAGTCGCTTGAGATTCATCTTTTGTTGAAAAGGGATCCTGACAAATTCCCAAGAACACTGTAATTGGTAATAGTCTGATAACTGATATTTAAATGTAAGCTTTTTAAAAATTTTTGAAATAAGAATCTCTAATCTAATATTCATGCACACAGTGCTTTATGCTACATACATTAAGATATTCCTATCTTAATAGTATAGTTACAAATATAAGAACTGTCTATTTCCATCAATTTTTAGTGCTGCAAAATGTCAACCCAAGCACTGTCAATTTAACAATGTGATTAGTTGCTTCTATTAAAACCTCTAATTTTCTTTACTTGAGAAGTTGCATAAGTAGATAAATCTAATACTCATGCTACTTTGGCAAACAGTCTTTTCTGTTTTTGGTTTTCACTTTTTTATATGAGATAAGGCTGTGAAATGGTGGAAAAAACCTGGCATGAAGCAATCAAGAAATTTGGATTCTATTCTTAATACCTACAAAAAGCTGGGGTGAGCCACTTAATTGGATGGAGACCCAAGTTTCTCTGCGACAAAATGAAGCAGTGCAATTGGTAAATTCTTAGTCACTATCTTAAATGTTGTCTTAAAATGATTCCAGGGGGGAAAATGTCTATGAATTTATATACTGTCTTTCCACAAATATTTATTGGCACACCACCAAATCTCATTCCCTTGCTAAACTTTTTATATTATATATATTTAAATACTTTTCTCTATACATTCCTGTTAAATTATGTCAGTTAGGTATTAATAATGTATTTCTTGACTTGAAATAAGCTATTCTTAGAAAAAAAAAACTCTGCCCATAAATCTCTAGAATCATTACATCATAGACAAATTACAACATATAGTGACATGTTCTATCATTACATTAAGAAAATAGAAACATTATTTTATGAAATTTAAAATCTCTCTCATCTGCAGTCAAAGAGTGCATTGGGGAACAACTTTTAGTAACATTCATGCTCTTAGACATAGTTATAGAAATGACTTTTCTTTTGTATTTTAGGTATATTAAAATATGGGGCACCTGGGTGGCTCCACTGGTTAAGCGTCCAACTTAGGCTCAGGTCATGATCTCATAGTTCCTGGGTTTGGGCCCCACATCAGGCTCTGTGACATCTCAGAGCCTGGAGCCTGCTTTGGATTCTGTGTTTCACTCTCTTTGTCCCTCCCCCACTTGTACTCTGTCTCTCAAAAACAAATAAATGTTAAAAGAAAGAGAATGTTGTAACACAACGTGGAGAAAAGATTCTTTCAACGTAAGAATCACTGTTGATGGATGATTAGATAAAGAAGATGTGGTATACATATACAATTGAGGATTACTTGGCAATCAACCTAAGAATCACTGCATTTATTCAATAGCTATATTATTCTTTCTTTAAGATTTTTATGGCCAAGTCTTTAAATCTTGATGGACAGGGAAATCTGTGAGAATAATTTTCCTTCTATCTGTTAAGTCAATTTTCTTTTAGAATGAACACTGAATTGTTTTTAAACATTATTAAATTCCTTCACTACTTGATGGTATTTCTGTATCACTGAGTAATATAAAACCTCCTTATAATTTATTACCATTTAATAAAATATAACATTTTTCATTAGATATTATATAAAATATTATTCCCCAAAAATAAAGTAGAGCTAAGAATTCTTTTTCCTAAATTAATTTAATATATATTTTTAGAAATACTAAGTAAATATAAATTTAAATATTTTGTTTTATATTAAAAGAAATCTACCAAAATAATGACATAATGCATTTTATTATTTTTTCAATTCTTTAATGTACTTTGGCAGACCAGCCAAGTTAGCTTTATCATATGTGAAGTCCAACTGACATAGTCAATATCACCATACTGAACATCACATACAAAAAAGCAACATAGACATAGCCTTCAAACATTAGAGAAACAGATAAGTATTATCAAAGAATCATAAGTAGACAATAAGTGACTATATTATTAGAAATTTAAGCAGTGGAGAGTTTCAGACTATCCTGTGAGAAAAGAGAATGAAAATGATTCTTTTATTGGAAAGTGAAAGATTTTATGCACAAAGATGATGCCAGTTCCATCCACAATCTATGTGTGAGTGTGTGTGTGTATGTGTGTGTGTGTGTTACAGTGTAATCTCCACACTTTCTAATTTTATTGTTCTTCTCCATTCTTACCATATTGTTTGGGGTACACTTACTTAGGAATATAACACTGTCTTAAGTGTTCAACTTGTTTTTTTTTAGTACATCTATGCTATTATAACCCCATTGAAACAGTTGAAATCCCAGAGACTGTGAAGAGATAGAGGGATAGATGTCCAGTGGCCTATTTAAAAAAAAAAAAAGAAAGAAAAGAAAAGGAAGAAATAAAGAAGGAAGAGAAAAGTATTAAATCCAAAATTTAAGTGTTCACAAGTGCAGATCTTCAGGACTGGATAACGTAATGCTTTAGTCTGCAAACAGTTTTAAACTTCCTGTATGTTGAGCATCTAACATTACAAGTTGCCCCCTAGTAGCAACCAAAGAAACAGTGGTGAAAACTAGGGGTGCTTAAGAACTCCTGTGAGTATATAATTAAAGGCATGGAATTTCCTCCCAAAGTATAAACCTACAAAGGCAATTCTTTCAAATTTGCCAGTGGGGGACTATGTGCCCTACCCCCTCCCCTCTCCCTGCCCTTAATCCATTTCACTAGGAAGTAATATAATAGAGGTTTAATCCAAGGTCTTCCCTCATGGAACGTAAATTCTAATAGAAGAAACCAACGATAAACATATAACCAAGGTAGCATAACTTTTAAGAAGAGAGTATGTGGAGAGGAGGTCAGGGAATGCTCAGGGAAATCCTCTTTGGCAGTAAGATCTGATTAAGTCACCATGTATTCTGTACCAAGCAGAGGGACTAGAAGATGTACAGTCTTAAGTGTTCAAGAAGAGAAAAAAGGCAAATATGGCTGAACAAACAAAAGGGAGAATGGAATCCAAGATCACAGAAGTAGGCAGACATTCAACCCTAAAGGGCCATAACAAAGAACTGGAAAATTTTCCCTTGTCATTTTTTCCATTTTATTTTATGAAAATTGTCAAACATATAAAAGTAGAGAGTATAGTGGTAAACTTCCGTTTACCACAGAATCAACAAGTATCATTTTGCCACACATCTTCATCTTTTTCTTTTTTTCTTTTCTTTCTTTTTTAGGGCAATGGAATACTATAACATTTTAAAGGAAATTCCTGAAACCATGTTATTTCACCCACACATTCATTTAAAAATAAGGACAATCTCTTATGTAACCAAAATAACTTTACAGTACCTAACAAAATTAACCATAATCCTTTAATATTCTCAAGTGCTCATCCACATTTCCTCAATTCTCTCCAAAACATCTTTTTAAAAATTGATTTGCTTGAAAGGAGATAGATTACATTGAAATTATAAGTGAAGCCATTAGAGTTAATAAGCTGTGTTTTACTTTAAAAAAAAAAAAAAAAGTCATTCTGGCAACCCTGGAAAAGAAATGACAGAAAAGCAAAGGTTGTTGCCATGAAACCATTTAGGAGGCTGGTACATTGTCCAAGTGGAGATGAGAGTGGTTTGAACCAAGGAGGTCACAGGTGACACCAAAGGAGTCAGACTGGATGACATTGCTAACAGAACTTTCTAGTGCATTTCACATGGTAGGATGAAGGAAAGAAAGGAGTTGAGGACAGCATTTAGCTTCAGAGTTGAAGGACAAAGCCAATTAATTCCATTAATTGAAATGGGAAAGACTGAAGAGGTACAAGAGATGTTTGTGGGGAGAAAGCACCAGGCATAAGAAAAGTAGATGTATGTGCTTGAGAGGTTATCCATTAAGAAATACATTTAAAGTCATGGAACCAGAAGATATGACAAGAGAGAGTTCAGTTAGAGACCAAAAAGGAGCCTAGAACTAATGTCTGGGAGACTCAACATTTAAAGCATTAGCGAAGGAGACTGAAAACAAGCAATTACTTTTGTAGCAGGATAGCCTAGGACAACATGGTGTCAGACACACAAAAAGGAGAGTGTTTCTAAGAATGGCCACCCGTGTCAAACGCCTTCTGGAAGCTGACTTAGATGAGAACAGAGACTTGACAATCATACATTGTGACTTTGAAAAAATGTTATAGAGAGTGGTCGGGATATTAGCCCAACTGGGAAATGGTGGAAAATTGGGAGGTGAGGTGGTAGAGACAACCCAGGCAGATAGTTTTAAGGAGTTCTATAGAGTAGAGGAGTAGAGGATTAGGGTGAATAGCTGGCACCTAGGAGAATATTCTTGTTGAGTTTTGTTCAAGTAGGCAGGTGTATTGATGGGAAGAAGCTAACAGAGAGGGATAAATTGATGAGGTGGCTGAGCATGGAGACAGCTGACGTGCTTCCATGGCTGAGAGCGCAGTGGATTTAGGACACAGGAAGAATTATTATGCTTACATATGAGCAGGAAGAACCTCAAGGAGAAGAAAAGCAAAACATATCAGCATGTGTGCAGGTAAATTGATAGATATTGTACTTTGGAAACAATGTGTTCCCTTTTTAATTGCTTCTATTTTTAGCCTCTATTTTTCTCTGTGAAATAATAAGCCGTATCAGCAGCTGAAAATTGGGTGGGGTGGTGTTGAAGGTTTTAGAAGAAAGAGTGTGGAACAACAGGGTCTCTGAGTGGGACTATAAATGCACTAGTTTAGGACATTCAGTAGGATTGCCAGACAGGATAGTGTGCTTGGAAATTAAATTAAAGGGAGACTTGTCAGCACAACTGCAATATTGTTTGCCAGACGCTTTCAGATGCTCAGGTGCAGGAACTGATTTAATCAATCAATTAGCCCAAATTTCCTGTGCACTGAGTATGGAAAGGTGGTGTCCAAACTGTTCAGGTCTGCAGCTTTAAAGTTTTCTTACTCTAAACCCCTTTATAGTAGATAGTGTGACCCTATCTGAGACCCTGTCTCTTTAACACTATTACAATGTATAACACAGAATGTGACTTTCATAAATGTCTGTGACATGAGTGAGTGAGTGAGTGAGTGAGTGAGTGAGTGAGTGAATGAATGAAGAGTTGCTGATATCATCCAAGTTTCACAGTCTGGGACACTGAGTCAGACAGGTCTTGTGACTTTTCTGATCTGATCTGGCAGCACACAAAAGTCTAAAGCTAGCAGTGGTAAAAAAAAAACTGAGTCTCAAACCTGGCTGACCTTGAAAATCATGAGGAAAGCCTTTAAAAATATGTGCTCTATCCAGCGCCCATCCTCAACAAGGTGAACCAGAATAATTCAAGCAGAATTTCTCAGGGTAGACCCCAAGCATCTGTATTTTAGGGACTTAGGTGACTGTGCAGAGAGAGATTTAACTATTACTACACTAGTAGTGAGTCCTGGGGGAGCGGGAGACTGCGTCTATTCATTGTAACTCCATCGCCAGATACAGATTTGTCTTGTCTTCTGTACACAGCAAAGACCTTGTCGGCTGACTCTCCAGCCTTTAGCCCAATGATTTATGTATGAGCACATTTAATGTTAATCTCTGCTATCTTTTAAATCTATTTTCTTTCATTCTCACCTTGTAATAACTGGTGAGTGTCTTACTTGCACCCTCTTGATAGCACAGTAAATACTCCCCTAAAAGAGTGAAAAGCCGGCAGCTGGGGGGCTCAGTTGATTAACCATCCAACTCTTTCTTGGCTTCCTCTCAGCATGATCTTGCGGCTTTGTGGGTTGGAGCCCCCTGTGGAATTTCCTTGCTTGGAACTCTCTCTCTCTCTCTCTCTCTCTCTCTTCCTCTCTCTTTCTACCCCTCCCCCACTTGCGCTGTGTCTGTCTCTCTCAAAAATAAAGAAATACACTTTAAAAAAAGAGAGTGAAGAAATGAGGACAAGGGAGCAGCCAATGACACACAGCGGTGAGAACACCAAGATACGCTGGAAGGCCTATAGACGAGAGCCTTGGAGACCGTGGGGTTCAGATTGGTGGAGAGGCTCAAATAAAAATGAAAAAAGCCAGAGTATACCGAACAGTAGGAAGCAGTACAGACACAGTAGCTGAAGTTATATGTGGGACAGCTTCCCAGTACCATTAGTTCTCATATGCATCACGAGCCTTCCTCATACTAAGCCAAGAGCATCAGAGCCGCAGCTCTCCCCCACACTCATCCAGAATTCTCTAGGCATCTGGGCCTGAAATGTGAAGTAGTATCACTATAGGTAACATATAATTATTATAGATAATATTATATACATGGCATAACATATTATAAATAACATTAAATAGAAAGCATTGAATCCATTAGCCATATGCAGTAAATGCCAACCCTACAAGTAACAATACATTGTTGTTTGGCATAGTTCAAATATTACAAATTTGTTATTCATAAAATTTGAGTATTTACTTTGAGGCATATTCTAGTTCCTTAGCTCTACTTTTCTTTCTTAATTGTTAGTTTAGTAGTAGAGACTAAAGCCATTGTTGACTTCCTGCCAGAGTATGTACTGCCACTACTGTCTCTAACTACATGGCCATTTACACCTAGCGTTTAATTATATTATTTAATCTTCCCAGCAATATTATATGATGAACAGAAACAAATGTTATCATCCCCATTTTATACCGCAGGAAGCTATAGGCTGAGATTGTAAGTGATTAGTACCAGGTTGAAAACCAGGGGGCAACATTGTAGCTGAAAGTTAGATGTTCTGATTCCAAGTCTAATAACTTCCACTCTCCCTTAAATACCATTGAGGTCATCCTATATTTTTAAAATATTTCTTTGGGAATGCTTGATTCCAGTTGCTGAGAAGATAAGAGGTAAAATTCTCCCCTTCATCGCCATCTTCCTTACACCGCATACACAGCTCCATGCTCTTAAAATGTCTTAACCTAAGAATACGTTTTATTAAATAAATCTATTTCTATCTTAACCGAATTTTAGATTTGTTCCCCTAGAATAGAATGGCTTTCCTAGAATAGATAGTGTTGACAGAAAGCAGAGGGATTTAAGTTCATGCTCATGGCTGAAAAGGCCATAAACAAGCACATGAAACAAACCCACTGTGGATTACAAATTGGCTCTTACACCCGTTTTATAGTACAGAGCCAGAACAATTTTCCTTGCTCTTATTACTTCTTGTTACAAACAACTGCAATTTCTGCAGCCTGGAGAGTAAAAAAAGAAAAAAAAGGTCAGTCTTACATAAGGAAATTTTATCCATTTCCCCTAATTGCATTTGCTTTTTATTTGGCTTCAGGCTCTTGGCCATCTACAAATAAAGCGACTTTGCACAGGAATGACAAGGACAAGAAAAGTGTGTTTGGAAATAGCAGCCTTCTGTCTGAATACAGGCATTTCCACCTGCTTACTGCTCACCAGGTGCTTTTCTCGCTGCTGCCCACTGGGCTTGAAATCAATCAGCCCTCAGTGAGAGCAGAAAGCTTATGTCAGCACTGGGGATTTAGAATTCATAGACTTGAAAAACCAGTGAGCTATCAAAAGTATGTCTTAGTGTCTCTATATTCACCTTCTGGCAGGGTGCTGTCAGAAATTGTATTTGAACAAATAGGGTCAAAGCTATCAATCACTGTTTTTCAAGTAAAAGCAGAAAAATGTTTACAGAATAATGGTGAACATCCTACGGGTAATAATAATTATTATAATTTATTGAGGAATGACTGTGTCCCAGACACTATGCTAAGAGCTTTACATATATTATCTCAACTAACGTCCTAGTAAGCCCAGGAAATAGGCATGATTGTCCTTGTTTCGTATAGGAGGAAATGGAGGATTACTTCAGTTAATTAGCTAGACACTAAGCCAACATCCAAACTCCTCCAAGTGTCAAATTTAAAAGATCTTGAAGCATTAGATTATTATTATTATTGCCAAATAATAATAGCAAGGCATATACATGTGATTTATATCAATAAATGGCTTATTGTCATTATTTTCAGAGGCAATATTTTGTTTAGCATTTGCCCAATTGTTTTATTAATAGTTCTAATGCTTGATTTTTTTAACTACATTAAAAATGAAAGGTCATGTGCAACAAACTTCAGAGAGATTGAGGCACTTTATGTTGTTAACTCCTAAAAGTTTAAAGAAAGTATATAAATCTTGGGACACCTGGGTGGCTCAGTCAGTTAAGCTTCTGACTTGAGCTCAGGTCATGATCTCACGGTTCCTGAGCTCAACCCCCTCATTGGGTGAACACAAGCTACGCTTCAGGTGAGCCCTGCTTTGGGTGAGCCCCACTTCTCTCTCTCTGCCCCTTGTGGGATTCTCTTTCTCCCTCTCTTTCTGCCCCTCACTCACTTGTGCCCTCTCTCTCTGAAAAATTAGATTAGGTTAAGTTAAATTAAATTAAAAATAAAGTATTTAAATCTCAAACTACATGTGGTGGCTTTGTCATGTGTCAGCGTGCCTAGAGTAAACTGTATCTCCCAGGATTTCTTTTCTCGTATGTTTCCAGTTAGAGTGGACCGTAACAGAGATTCTTTAGGGATATGTGGAGGGCCAGCTCATTCACCCATGGATCAAAACTCTGTAACACATATGTATCTCCCACTGGCTCTGCTTCTCTGGTTGAACCCTAACTGATACGGTAAAGTTAGGTAAACCCAATGGGTTGAATTTCTTATTTTATTATTTATAAGATCTAGGGCTCTATTAATAGGTTCCATTTCATTTCAGTAAAGATGACTGATAGTTGAACCAAAACTTTCATTAACAAATCCAAATGGTCAATATCGGAGAGAGATGATACAAGTCTTTCCTTCAGTTAATTATTTTAATTTTCTCATATGCCAATAAGTGGCATCAAAAATTTGGGTTATGATTTTTTGATAAAATTTAAACTATTTTTCTCTAAATTAGAAAAATGTATTAATTTTTTTACTTCTCTTAAGTTAATAAATTATTATCTATAACTATACAAACATTTGAAATGTTTTAGTTTATTAAAATATAGTCTACTTCAAACGCAATTACAGACAACTGTAGGAAGAAATTTAGCAAGTGAAGAAGGGTGCTTGTCTTCTCGAATGGTCGGATGACCTATCATTACTACATTACAATTACGCTAAGTGCCAAAAGTAATACTCTTCATTTTTCAGAACTTTGGAAGTCATTTTCAACAAAATCATTTTAGCATCCCTATTTTTCCCTTTATGTATCATCGGAAAAAAGACTCAAGAAACACTATAGTATGGTGAGAAAGAGGAGAATAAAGAGGTTCCAAATCCAGTTTTTGGTGTGCAATTACTGAAAAGAGATTCTGGATATTATTCTATATATTTCTTAATCTGTACTCCCACTCGTTGCTCTCGAAATAGAATGTTCATAGTAGGAAAGAGGGCCCAGCCTCTACCTCGTAACCATAGTCACAAGGCCATGGCCCCTCAGTAAGTCTGTAGATATTCTCATCTGGACACCATAAAATCCCTGTAATAATACTTGACACCTATTTTCAAAGGACTTTATTTCTAAAATTGAGCTGCTTTGTGCTAAATTAATTCAGAAGGGCATGAAGGAACACAGGATGCATGAAGGAACTGCCATTGCTATAGCAACTGAAAGTAGAATTATAATTAATTATTTTTAACCCATATGTATATTTTATAGGAACTTTTGAAAGGGAGAAAGTTGAACTCCGGAAGCTAAGCAACAGACTGGGAACTCCATGTGACTTGAAAGCTTTCTTCCTGTGTTACTAATCTGATAAATACTTCACTATCATTTTTATGTCAATTCCTCCTTCTGACCAACAGTGGAGAAATGTTCTGGCCTAAAATGTGGGGGAAAACTTATGGACTTCAATAGAAAGCTTTCTGCAAACAGATCTCTCATAAAATGCTTCATGATAAAAATGGATCTCGTTCTCATATACCATAAATTCATCAAGTTCTTGAATTTGATAGCCAAATCATCTTCTGTGCTAATTCAAGACATTCTCTTAGGGAAAAGAAATTAAAAAGATCTTCTAGACATTGAATCCTAAATAAATTGAAGGTACGTGGGCTGAAACTCTAACTGCTTTCCACTCCCCTAACAGATAACATCACCTTTGCCCAGTCTGAGTCCAATCAGAATTTAATAAAACATTTTATTTCAACCACTAATGACAGGGAAAAAAAAGAGGAAACACCTTATAAATATACATCAAAGCTAGTAGAAGCTAAGTCTTGCATTAACTTCTTATGACTCTCTGTGAACTCTGATTAAAATGTGTTGTCTTTTCCAGTCTCATCCTGCATATATTAGCAATCCAGAACTGGTATTTCTGATGAGCTATTTGAATTTCAATCATTTGTTCACATCCTCAGGTCAGGCTCTAATTAAAAATTCATTTGCAAGCAACTGGTAATATTGGCAAACCCAATGCACACCTCCAAGTTTTCAAGAGATACTAAAAACCAATGATGACTCACGCGTACAGAATACCGTTTAGGTCTGGTCAGTGAAAGACAGAAATCTGCTTTCCACAGCTTTTGTACAATGTACAAATTCAAGTACCTGTCATTCTCTGGTATGAAAATGTATACTGATAAACTCAAAAAGAAATAGTCATTGTAACTTACATACCCTAAGCAAACCAATTTTCCCCACTGCACTGTATAAATAAAGCTTATAGCCAGTTCAGTGGAGGTAGCTGTGCCAATGCGTGTAACAATCAAGATATTAGGATAATAAAAAAAAAAAATCACTGGGAGCCTGGGTGGCTCAGTCAGCTAGGCGTCCAACTTCGGCTCAGGTCATGATCACGCGGTTCGTGGGTTCGAGCCCCGCATCAGGCTCTGTGTTGACAACTAGCTCAGAGCTTGGAGGCTACTTCTGATTCTGTGTCTCCCTCTCTCTACCCTCCCCTGCTCATGCTGCCGCTGACTCTCTCTCTCTCTCTCTCAGAAATAAATAAAACATTAAAAAAAGTAAAATAAAATAAAAAATAAATAAAAACTCTGAGCTTTAAAACAAAGCAAAACAAGACTCTAACCTTTTGTAGCATGATGCTACTTGCTCCCACTGTGGATATATGTATCTCTCTCCAAACACTCCAAACACTTGAAAGTTGAACCTCTGCTCTGGATTTTGCTCTGATGAGGGCTTACCTACTGGATCCAACTCACAACAATGACCTAGGTAGGCTCTGGAGAGTGAGAGAGGATCTGTATCTCAAAGACGTTTTAATGGATCATCACAGATATTCATTTGGATTCTTCTGTCCCTATTCCCAAAATGTGTGTGTGGCTATGCATCTCAATAAGACAGATTAATTTTGATTATATAGTTTTATGTTGGATATTCTTCTCTTATGCTGTATAATTAGAGAAATAAGTAATTTGAAAAGGTTATTTGCACTTATTAATGGAGAAAACATAAGATGGCTCATTGGTCTTAGGACCTTACCTTCATCCTACCCCCATAGAATAAGTCTTACTTCCCAAAATCATCTTTTAATTATTCCCTTCAAATCAGATGCAGTCACATAGGTATAAATAATATGACAAAAGGAATGATATACATGAATAGTCACCATGCCTTAATCAACAACTCAATGATACTAAATGACTTGCCTTTCATCAGGTCTTTCCCTTCTTTCATGTTTAAGCAATGGTCAAATTTGCAAGACAGGGAGCCAATGGTGATCCTTTAAGAGAATGCCTATATCCATGTTTATACCATGGGCCAATGTCAAATGAAAATAGAACTGTGTATCTTTAGTTCCACAACTGTAAAATGTCCACAGTCAAACTACAAGTTTTCTAATGTCACCTTCCCCCTAAACAGCTAGGTCTGGGATAAGCCAGCATCCAACTGGAAAGAGCTTTGATCTCATCCTCTTTATCATTTTAACGATCTATAAGTGTTTCTTTTGAATTCTCTTTCCTTAAGTTTTTTCTTACTATTGAGTAAAAATCCCAAGCAGGGTGGAATATGTCTGTATTTTCTTGGTGTTGTTGCCAAAGAAACTGAATAGAAAGGCCATGTGGGTGAATTATGCTGACATAAAGTTCACAGGAGACCCTACAGAAACTATATGGAGAATCTTCAAAGAGGATCAAAAAGCTCTATAACTTAAGAGGTTCTTTGCTTGTGGTTCTCCAAATCTTCATTGCTTTTAGCTATTTTCCTAGTTTATCCTGTACCATAAGTACCATACTCCATACAGGTCACAAATTTTCTGTCTTAATATTCCCAAATATAATATTTCCTTTTCCTGAAAGGCCTTTTTACCTTTTATCAACATATTCAAATATACCTTGCATCTTTCAAAGGCTAGTTTCTATGTGTCTTCCTCTACAGAATCCTATCTTCCTAGACTTCTCTTCCTACTCTTCTTTTCTCCCTTGCTTTATTGAGGTGTAACTCACAAATAAAGTTGTATACATTTAAGGTGTACAGTGTGATAATTTGATATACATATACATTGTGAAATGATTGCCACAGTCAAGTTAATCCATCACCTCATATAATTATCTCTCTTTCCTTGTGTGTGTGTGTGTGTGTGTGTGTGTGTGTGTGGTGAAAACAATTAAGAAAGATCAACTCTCATAAGAAACTTCTACAGTATTATTTTTTTAGTTTTTATGTAAATTCCAGTTAACATATAGTATAATATTAGCTTCAGGTGCACAATATAGTGATTCAACAATTCCATACATCACCCAGTGCTCATCACAAAAAGTGCACCCCTTAATCTCCATCACCTGTTTTACCGATCCTCCCACCCACCTCCCCTCTGGCAACCATCATTTTGTTCCCTATAGCTAAGAGTCTGTTTCTTGGTTTGCTTCCCTCTCTCTTTTTTTCCCTTTGCTCATTTGTTTTGTTTCTTAAAATCCACATATGAGATTGCATGGTATTTGTCTTTCTCTGACTGACTTCTTTCACTTAGCATAATACTCTCTAGCTCCATACATGTTGTTGCAAATAACAAGACTTCATTATTTTCATTGCTGGGTAGTATTCCTTGTACATATATACCACATCTTCTTTATCCATTCATCAGTCAATGGACACTTGGGCTATTTCCATATTTTGTCTATCGTAGATAATGCTGCTATAGACATTGGGGTGCACTTATCCCTTTGAATTAGTGTTTCTGTGTTCTTTGGGTAAATACCTAGTAGTACAATTGTTGGATCCTAAGGTAGTTCTATTTTTAAATTTTTGAGGAACCTCCATCTGTTTTCCAGAGTGGCTGCACCAGTTTTTATTCCCATCAACAATGCCAGAGGATTTCCCTTTCTCCACTTTCTTTCCAACACCTGTTGTTTCTTGTGTTGTTGATTTTACCCATTCTGACAGGTATGAAGTTAGGTATCAGTGTAGTTTTTATTTGTATTTCTCTAATGATGATTGATGTTGAGCATCAATGGTCAATGTCAAAGAGGTTACTGCCTGTATTCTCCTCTAGGATTTTTATCTTTTGAGGTCTCATATTTAGTTCTTTCATCCATTTTGAATTTACTTTTGTGTATGGTGTAAGAAAATGATTCACTTTTGTTCTTTTGCATGGAACTGTCCAGTTTTCCCTACACCATTTGTTGAAGAGACTTTTTCCCATTGCATATTCTTTCCTGCTTTATCAAAGATTAAATGACCATATAGTTATAGATTCATTTCTGGTTTTTCTATCCTGTTCTGTTGATCTATATGTCTATTTTTGTGTCAATACCATACTGTTTTGACCACTACAACTTTGTAATTTAACCCAAGTTCTGGAATTTTGATGACTCCAGTTTTGCTTTTCCTTTTCAAGATTGCTTTGGCTATTTGGGGTCCTTTATGGTTCCATACAAACTTTAGGATTGTTTGTTCTAGCTCTGCGAAAAATGTTGGTATTTTGATACCAACATTTTTAACACTATTTCTTCTTATGATCAATGAGCATGAAATGCCTTTTGCTTTCTTTGTGTCATCTTCCATTTCTGTCAGCAATATTTTATAGTTTTCAGTATTGTGGGAGCCCGACAGTGACCACAAGAAAGCGTGGTTAGAGACGCAGAGATGTGCCTGCACACGGGACTCTCTGCCTGGGCAGATCATGCCTGCAAACAGGATGTTCTGCCAAGGGGCCTGCACACAATATCCAAGGTTAATGATCCGCTCGCACACGAGGGAACATGCCCTCCTTAGATATAAGGAGGAGGCTGGAATTGTGAGCAGGCCTCTTAGTAAACATGTTGTGGTCGCTTCCTCCCTTTGCTCCCCCCTGTCCTTGGAATGTGTTTGGCTTCTTGCCCTTATTTGGTAAAGGAATGCATCTTGTAGATTTCAGTTTGTATCCAGTTACCGGGGTATAAAATAAACCGCAAGAGGGGCTTGCATAGAATTGTTCCTCTGGCCGGAGTTGTGTCTGTGTCTGTCTTTTGTGTGTGTCTTGTCTTTGTGTCATTTCGTCTGCAACACAGTATGCATGTCTTTCGCCTGTTTGGTTAGGTTTATTCCTAGGTGTCTAATTGGTTTGGGTGCAGTTGTAAGTGGGACTGATTCCTTAATTTCTCTTTCTGCTGCTTCATTGGTGTATAGAAATGTATTAGATTCCTGCACATTGATTTTGTATCCTGTGACTTTACTGAATTCTTTTATCAGTTCTAGAACTCTTTTTGAGGAATCTTTCAGGTTTTCTACATAGAGTATCATGTCAACTGCAAATAGTGAAAGATTGACTTCTTCCTTGCTGATCTGGGGATGCCGTTTGTTTCTTTTTGTTGTTTGATTCCTATGGTTAGGACTTGCAGTAATATGTTAAATAACAGTGGTGAGAGTGGACATCCCTGTCTTATTCCCGACTGTAGACAAAAGCTCCCAGTTTTTTCTCATTGAGTATGATATTTGCTGTGGGTTTTTTGTATACACCTTTTATTATATTGAGGTATGTTCCCTCTAAACGCTCTAAACCTGTTGAGGGTTTTTATCATGAACGGATGCCCTTTGTCAAATGCATTTTCTGCATCTATTTAGAAGATTCTCTTTTTATTAATGTGTTGTATTACATTGATTGATTTGGGGAATACTGAAGCACATTTGCAGCCCAGGAATAAATCCCACTTGATCATGGTTAATGATTTTTTAATGTATTATTATCTATAGACAACATGCTAAACATTAGATCCCCAGAATGTATAACTGAAAGTTTGTACCCTTTGACCAACATCTCCTCCATTCACTTCCTATTCTTAAAACCTCAATCCTGGGGTCAGTCAGCTGAACATTCAACTTTGGCTCAGGTCATGATCTCGCAGTTCATGAGTTCAAGTCCCCTATCTGGCACTCTGATGTCAGCACAGAGCCTGCTTTGGTTCCTCTGTTGCATCTCACCTGGTCCCTCCCCTGCTTGCTCTCTCTCTCTCTCTCAAAAATGAATAAATATATTTTTTTAAAAACCACCCCCACCAACCCCACTGCCAACTTAGGTAGTAATTCTTCTTCATTTTTTCTACTTTATTAATTTATAAATTTCTGTGGCTCTTGCCACTTTATATTCTGACTTCAATATAGTATCTCTTTTAGACTCTCCTCTTTTTAAGGCAGGCACCATGTTTAGTATGAGATAAACAATATTTAGGAATGAACCCAAAGAATAGACTTTTAAGAATCATTTCTATAGAAATATGTATCTTAATATAGATTTTCAGAAGCCAGCTTTCGTAATGGAAAGAATGAATCCTGTGATAAGACTGCAGGCAAAAATGAGAGAGATTAACAATGAAAAAGACCAACCTCATTTCAACATATATCGCAAGCCATGGAACCCTTTCCAAGGTTTGCGAAGGCATTCTGCTTCTCAACAGTAATTCTGTGGTGAGCTACACTCTATTAGGTTTACCTTATGTGATAATCTGCTTACTCTCCACCCACTGAAAGACACCCCCTATGTCTAACATAGAAGCATCTTTAAGAAGCAATGTTACCCACATTCGTGTTCTGAAAAATTACAGCTCTGACTTCCTTCAATTATTCTATAATAGCTTTGTTAAATTTAGTATTTTAACTGTCTGGTTCTGAAGTTTCTATGCCATCTGTAAATTTGAAAGCCTAAACAAGTAGTGTTTTTAACAACTTTCAGCTCATAGACCCTTTGTGTCATAAAAACCATGGGTGGAAGGAGGAAAATTAATATAGCATGATAAGGTTCACAAAAGTTCTAAAACTCATCAATGGACCCAAGATTACGAATCCTTGGCCAGAGTCATTGGATAAGTTGACTGAGCCCTGAATTAGGAATGACTCTAACAGAATCTGATAAATTTTTGTCTCTGGAACACTATGCTGTCAGATATAGTAAAACAAGGTTCCCAGCACCTTAATATTTCTTTGGCTTATATTTTTTCTGGGCAGAAATTTAAAATCATAGAGATCCAAAATTCATCATTCTTGGACAACGCTATTAACACTAGTGAAATATAAAAATTACAAGAGCTTTTCAAATAACCTATTATAAAAAATGAGACATTTTAGTAAAACCTAGTTAGAAGGCACAACTAACATTTATTGAGTATCTACTATGTACCAGTCTCCTGCCATTCACTATATAATCAAATCCATATGAAGTATCTTTCCAGTTTTACTAAAGACAAAACTGAAGCTCAAGGAGGAAACGAATCTGCTCCCAGGATAAAGAAAAAGTAGAGACAGAACCCCAAACCCAGTAGGAGAAGAGAAATAATAAAAATCAGGGAAGAAATAAACAATATAGAAACCAAAAAAACAGCTGAACAGATCAACGAAACCAGGAGTTGGTTGTTTGAAAAAATAAACAAAATTGACAAACCTCTAGCCAGGCTTTTCAAAAAGAAAAGAGAGACCTCTCAAATAGACAAAATCATGAATGAAAATGGACTTATGACAACCAGTCCCTCAGAAATACAAGCAATTATCAGGGAATACTATGAAAAATTATATGCCAACAAACTGGACAACCTAGAAGAAATGGACAAATTCCTAAACACACACTCACTACCAAATTCACATGGGAAGAGATAGAAAATCTGAACAGACCCAAATCTAGTGAAGAAATCGAATCAGTTATCAAAAATCTCCGAACAAGTAAGAGCCCTGGGCCAGATCGCTTCCTTTGGGAGTTCTATCAAACATTTAAATCAGAGTTAATACTCATTCTTCTCAAGCTATTCCAAAAAATAGAAATCAAAGGAAAACTTTCAGACTCATTCTACAAAGCCAGCATCACTTTAATTCCCAAGCCAGACAGAGACCCAGCAAAAAAAGAGAACTACAGGTCAATATCCTTCATGAATACAGATGCAAAAATCCTCAACAAGATACTTGCAAATTGAATGCAACAGCACATAAAAAGAATTATCCACCATGATCAAATGGGATTCATTCCTGACTTACAGGGCTGATTCAATATTCACAAATCAAACAATGTGATACAGCACATTAACAAAAGAAAAGATAAAAACCGTATGATCCTGTCAATAGATGCAGAAAAAGCATTTGACAAAATACAGCATCCCTTCTTGATAAAGACCCTTGAGAAAGTCAGGATAGAAGGAACTTACTTAAACATCATAAAAGCCATTTATGAGAAACCCTCAGCTAACATCATCCTAAGTCCTAGCATCAGCAATCAGACAGCAAAAGGAAATAAAAGGCATCAAAATTGGTAAAGAAGAAGTCAAACTTTCACTTTTGGCAGACGACATGAAACTCTACAAAAAAAATTCGACAGACTCCACCAGAAGCCTACTAGAACTGATCCATGAATTCAGCAAACTTGCAGTATACAAAATCAATGTACTGAAATTGGTTGAATTTTTATACACCATTAATGAAGCAACAGAAAGAGAAATCACTAAACTGATCCCATTCACAATTGCACAAAAAATAAAATAAAATAAAATAAAATAAAATACCTAGGAATAAACCTAACCAAAAATATAGGAGATCTGTATGATGAAAACTACATAAAACTTATGAAGGAAATTGAGGAAGACAAAAAGAAACGGAAAAACATTCCATGCTCATGGATCAGAAGAATAAATATTGTTAAATGTAATTACTACCCAAAGCAATCTACACATTCAATGCAATCCCAATCAAAATTGCACCAGCATTCTTCTCAAAGCTAGAACAAACTATCCTAAAATTCGTATGGAACCACAAAAGACCCCGAATAGCAAAAGTAATATTGAAGAAGAAAACCAAAACAGGAAGCATCACCATCCCAGACTTTGGCCTCTACTACAAAGCTGTAATCATCAAGACAGTATGATATTGGCAGAAAAACAGACACATAGACCAATGGAATAGAATAGAGAACCCAGAATTGGACCCACAAATGTATGGCCAACTAATCTTTGACAAAGCAGAAAAGAGTATCCAATGGAAAAAAGACAGCCTCTTTAACAGATGGTGCTGGGAGAACCGGACAGCAACATGCAGAAGAATTAAACTGGATCATTTTCTCACACCATACACAAAAATAAACTCAAAATGGATAAAGGACCTGAATGTGAGACAGGAAACCAACAAAACCCTAAAGGAGAATGCAGGAAACAACCTCCTTGACCTCAACCACAGCATTTCTTACTTGACACATTTCCAAACGTAAGGGAATCAAGAGCAAAAATGAACTATTGGGACCTTATCAAAGTAAAAAGCTTCTGCACGGTGAAGGAAACAATCCATAAAACTAATAGGCAACCAATGGAATGGGAAAAGATAGTTGCAAATGATATATCAGATAAAGGGCTAGTACTCAAAATCTATAAGGAACTCACCAAGCTCCACACCCAAAAAACAAACAATCCAGTGAAGAAATGGGCAGGAGACATGAACAGACACTTCTCCAAAGAGGACATCCAGATGGCCAACAGACACATGAAACGATGCTCAGCATCCCTCCTCATCAGGGAAATACAAATCAAAACCACACTGAGATACCACCTCACACCAGTCAGAGTGGCTAAAATGAGCATATCAGAGGACTCTAGATGCTGGCAAGGATGTGGAGAAACGGGCACCCTCCTACACTGTTGGTGGGAATGTAAACTGGTACAGCCCCTCTGGAAAACAGTGTGGAGGTTCCTCAAAAAGTTAACAATAGAACTCCCCTATGACCCAGCAATAGCACTGCTTGGAATTTACCCAAGGGATACAGGAGTGCTGATGCATCGGGGCACATGTACCCCAATGTTCATAGCAGCACTCTCAACAATAGCCAAAACATGGAAAGAACCATGTTGGCCATCAATTGACAAATGGCCAAGAAGATGTGGTTTATCTATACAATGGAATACTACATGGCAATGAGAAAGAATGACATCTGGTCATGTGTAGCAACATGGATGGACCTTGAGGGTGTTATGGTGAGTGAAATAAGTCAGGCAGAGAAGGACAGATACCGTATATTTGCACATATAGGTGGATTAGGAGGAAGTTAACAGAGAACCATGGGGAGGAGTAGGGGAAAATAGAGGGATGATGGGCATGGAGAAGGGCACTTGTTGGGATGAGTACTGGATTTTATATGGAAACCAACTTGACAATAAACTATTTAAGAAAAAAAAGTAGAGACAGAGACAGGAAACAAACAGAATTTTCAGTTCACATTCTTCTCCAAAATCAGGTAGTACTTATTTGTTTTAAACTACAAGATTTCTTTTCACTTGTTAACATGAGAAAATTTTTACAATAACAACAATTCACAATTGTTTCCATAAATCAAGTGCCTATCACTCATAAAAGTAAAAAAACAAAAATCCTATCTTCCTAAATAAATGGACTATCACAGAACATAGAAGGTCAGAAAATGAAGCTTGTCAGAACAGCTTAGAGAAAAATGAGATGATGGATGTAATTATGGGTGGAAGTATTTAATGGAGACAGTAAATTTAAGATCTTCTAGTTACATATGAAAACATTGATTTTACAACTTTCCAAAGAAGGAGGAATGTCAGCAGCAGCCTGGACTCTTACAGTGCTCCTGGGAATTTGATTAAAAAACAAACAAAAACTGTGGCTATGGCATTACCAGTCATTCTTCTAAGTTGTAAAAATCTTCTTTTCATGTCTTAAACACAGGGATGACTCCACCTGAGTCTGTACAGACTATGAAAATGATAGAAAATCTAAAGGCAAAGGTCTCTAATGGCCTCAAGTTCAAACACTTCATAACAGCAGAATTTTTAAAAAAAGAATTGAAATCAATATATCATTTGAAAAGGCAAGAGAAAAAAAGTGGATTATACCTTTATATTTTAATTTACTTTGACCCACCTAAGTTCTTTTTTAAATTTTTAAAAATGTTTATTTATTTATTTTTGAGAGCATGTGCATGCACATGAGTTGGAGAGGGGCAGAGAGAGAATCCAAAGCAGGTTCTGCACTGTCAGTGAACACCTGGATGCAGGGCTTGATCTCAGGAACATGAGATCATGATCTGAACTGAGATCAAGAGTCTGACATGTTTAACCACTTAACTGACTGAGCCACCCCAGCACCCCTGACCTACCTACTATGTTCTAATGGACTCAAAATACAAAGATAAGCATGCCACTTTTACAGAGTATATCCTCAGTACAGGCATGGATACCTTTACCTTCATTCTTAGCATACAGCATGTGATTTTACAAATGATATCACTGCTTCTCTATATGGAAAATATTAAACCCTTATTACAGTTAGCTGATACAAGTTAAAAATTGCATTTAGAAATCTCTCTGGGGGGCGCCCGGGTGGCTCAGTCGGTTAAGCCTCTGACTTTGGCTCAGGTCATGACTGCATGGTTTGTGGTTTCCAGCCCCACATCGGGCTCTCTGCTGACAGCCAGCTCAAAGCTTGGAGCCTGCTTCCGATTCTGTGTCTCCCTCTCTCTCTGACTCCCCCCTGCTCATGCTGTCTCTCTCTGTCTCTCTCAGAAACAAACAAAACATTAACAAAATTAAAAAAAAAGTCTCTCTGGAATTTTGAAATAACAAAGACAGAGGGAATATATCTTATTTCCACAACTTGGTGCCTGCAGTTTTATGGCATCATTCATTTGTTCTTTAAGTAAGAGATCGTGTAAGCAAGAAATACTATAAAAAGTTGGATGATTGATTGTCCTTTATAGATAAGAGTATGGGGAGTGACATTTAATCCTTCCATAACTTTGTGAGATATTATGGTTTCCATTTTACAGGCAGAACAATCAAGTTTTAGAGAATGTTAGAAACTTCAAGGTATGTGGAAAATGTAGGAAATAAGTAAGGACTCAAATAAATTGTCTAGCATCTACTGGTACAGTAGTGGATAATAAATATCATGTGACAAATAGAAGATGGAAGGTAGGGAAGCAGAAAGAAAAGAAGCAAAGCCAGTATAAAATCTTTATTTTCTGATGATATAATTTCTTCTAGTAAGAGGTAAGAAGATTCTCATTTCCAGATGCTGACAGAGAGCTTATTTATTATTGTATATTAACATAGTTTCAAATATTATAACTTCAGGAGATAAACAGAAATGCAATAATAAATTCAGACTTTTGATATATAATTATATTTCTCATTCAGTTCAATAAAAATATTAAGTGTTAATTAAATATATAGTATGGACTCTTGCCCTCAAAGTGTTTGCTGGGGGTGGGGAGCAAGAGGAAGGGTAAAGATTCATAAACACTACACAAATACTGAATTCTATGTCACAAAATAATCATATGCCAACACACCTGGAACAAATAGAAGGTCCCATAGAGTAGGGGTAAAAAAAAGACTAGAAGAGGCTAGAGTAAGCTGGAAAAATGTCATAAAAGAACTGAGAAGTATAACTTTCCTTAGGTAAGTGAGTAGCAAACAGAAACATGTGCAGAGAACAGGCAAAAACGAGTAAGATACATGCCAGGGGCTGGGCCTGATTGCAGTACGGAATTTTTGGTGGAAATTAAAAGGTAGATTTGGACTAGAGGTGTGGGCATTTAGGTATATGTGTTTAGAACAGATCTAGGAAGGAAAGAGGCCATTGCAATTCTATTACCAGAGCATTTGCAACACGTATAGGGCCAGCTGTCTGATTTCCTGCATTCAGCATGCTTTCGTTGCAAAGGAATATTGCCAGTGAGGCACTCTGGGTAACGGCGGATCAGCTTTTGCTGTTAGCAATGTTGTACCAATGCTGGTTTTCTTTTTTCTGAGACTGATTTTCTTTTAAATTTCTTTTAGCATTCTGAGCTTTAATTTTCTTATCTTCTTTTAAAGAAGTATTTTCTGACATTTTTTTCAGGTATCTATTTTAGGTTTGCTTTTAAGAAAGAAAGGTTTTAGAAATTTGATCTTTGTTACCAATGATGTATACCTGAACTTTACACAAGTTAAATGATTTTCATTTCTTACTCGAGATCTGAATCTTTTTCTTTTGATCTGTTCAACAGCACTTTTAGACCTAACTCATACCAGCCAAGACATTTAATTAAAACCGAAAGTTAATAGACACCAGCTTGACTAAGAAAACATAATTACATGATGAATTTTAACCTTAATAGAACTTCATTAAAACAGAACATTAAAATATTCTGAAGAATAAGAAAGGAAGTTGAAAGCTTGCCTTCACTACCTACTTGAACTCAACCTTATCAGGCCTTTCTTACTTCATCTTACATCGAATTAAACTTTTTATGCTAGAATAACTTCTCATTTAGTGATTGCCTATGCATCCAGTCCTATTACATCTTCTCAAAAACCTTCTTTCATGCAATCATCTGAAGAACTGTAGAGATAAGAATCATGAGAAACTGAAGCCCCGCAAACTCCTATAACTTTCTCAATCAGCTGCTCTGATTCCAAATCCATGATTCTTTTCACACCCCATGATGCTTCCATCATAGGAAATTATAGTGTGATTTCAAATTATTACCAATTAGTTCCAAGCAACTTCTTAATATTAATCTTTAAACTGGAGAGCATTCCTACATTAATAATCTGTCTTTTCTAAAGAAGTAGAAGTAAAAACTACCTTCAAAATAATCCTCTAGTATGTTTAGAAAAATTCCTATATCCAAACTGCTGTAGTCCTGATCCATAAATAAATGGCAAAGAAGGAGTTGAGTACAAAGATGAACTACTCAGCAGTTATTCACATTTTCTACTGATTGAGGTCTGTTTGACTCATAATTTTGGATGTATTAATTAGAGAGAAAAAAATGTCCTTGTCAGCCAAGAGTTTATTAGTACTGAGCAAGAACTTGGGTACTAAGCAAAGACATGGCTGATTCTCCTTAGTCTTAAACAAACAAACCATCAGATTCTTTATTCTATCCAAAGTCCTTCAATTAGAAAGATGCACTTAATGCAGAGGTTAAAGAAATCATTTCTGAGAAATAGGAAGAATTACTTTGAGAAATAGGAAGAATTACTTTGCTTCTCATAAATTAATTTTCAAGTTGACACTTCTCAACACATCTGTTTTCAGAGATGGAAGAGCTTTCTTTCCCTTTTATTTGCTAACAATTTGAAAGGCATGATTGCATTGTTCCATTTGTGTTTGGCCTTCAAAAAGCCTAAATTTCACAACAGGAATCAGATTTAGTTACAAACATTCACTCATTGATCAACATTTCCTCAGTAGTCAAACAGACCAGACTCTACTGGGAAATGAAGTATTCAAACAGGCAAAATTCTTGCATTTCTTAGGCTTTCTTAAAGCTTGGCAAATGAAGCATGAAAGAGCTTCAATGGGCTCCATGAAGTAGGAGAGAAGGCACTGCTCTGTGCTGAACACCTACACCCTGACTCCCGCTTTGCACCCCAGGACCAGCTGAATGACTTTAAGAAAGCCAACTCATGTCTCTAGAACTCCATTTTTTTCATTCAATCAACAAAGGGGCTGGACAGATTTCTCACTGAATTCCCTTCTCCTCTATGATTGGCTACAGTGAGCCTCATACAAATTATGTGTAGACTTTGGAAACACAATGCCTTTTAATTCAAAGTTCAAAAGCTGAGTAAGTGGTTTTCACTTTTGCAGCCTGATAAGCTTTGAGGGGATTGTATTTGGATTCACTCTGAAGTTTCCTTTGAAATTCAAGGACTTCTAATGAGACACATACCTCATGACTCAAGATGTGATATTTGCCTAAATTTTTTTCTTAGTAACAAATGTAGGAGGGAGCTATAAAAAGCTGAGTGGGAGAAACATTCTTAAATTAGCTCCAATAGTGGTATTGGTTAGTCACAGGAAACCTAAATTACATAGAAACTTGAAGCAACACTACACATTCATCAAAACTGGACAGAGCACATATACAAGGCTGATTGTTTTCTCCCCCTATGATATAAACTACAGCTTCAGAAACTGAAAGTGCAGGAGTCAAACTAAAAGTGCACCAGAATTTGGGAAGAAGACATAAAATGAGCCTATAATTTCCTTGGACCCAGAAAAATGTCTCCGAGGGAAAAAAAGGCAAATAAGAAAAAATAAAGAATTTCAGAGCTCCTACAAATATTCTGTTAAATATTTCTCTGCTCTGTTAAGCTTATAAAATCAACTGATCAATGATAGAGGAAATTGGGGTTAAAGAGTCTAGATCTCTTACAGACATCTATGTTGAGCATTAGCTAAGATAACTAACAGTTCAACTAATTTAACTTACCAGGGGAAGCACCTATATAAGGTAACGGCTTACCTGACACAGGATTAACAAACTTGTCAGCTGTCAAGTTTTAAGACATGTAAAATATACTACTACTACAATTTCACATTCAATGGTATTTCAGAGCTTCCCATAAAATGTTTGATTTATTTTCTTATGAGACGTGCCCAGGAGGTCTGTAACTAGGCAGGCCTGGTGTCAACATCTCTCTCTGCATGTGAGAAATCCAAGACCAGGGAGGCTTAAGCAACATTGTCAAGTTTCTACTTTCAGTGAGAGGCAGAGGTGGGACCCCAAAACTGACTTGATGAGAATATATCCTTTAACATCCACTCGTATTGGAGCCTTGCTTTGTTTTGTTTTTAAGTTTATTTATGTATTTTGAGAGAGAGAGAAAGCATGAGTGGGGGAGGAGCAGAGAGAGGGGTAGAGAGAGAGAATCCCAAGCAGGCTCCACAGTGTCAGCGTAGAGCCCCATGATGTGGGGCTCGAACTCTTGAACCGTGAGATCAGGACCTGAGCCAAAATCAAGAGTTGGCTGCTTAACCAGCGAGTCACCCAGGCACCCCGTAAAACAACTGTGCCTTGTTAATGTTTTTGCATGGATTGAACAATTAGCTATAGAGTTTTCCAGGGTTCAATCTTGTTGCTACATTTTTAAAAAGGATTGAATAGAGCCACCTGGGTGGCTCAGTCAGTTAAGCGTCTGACTTCAACTCAGGTCATAAGCTCATGGTTTGTGGGTTCAAGCCCCACGTCAGACTCTGTGCTGACAGCTAGGCCTGGAGCCTGCTTCAGATCTTGTGTGCCCCTCTCCCTCTGTCCCTCCCCCATTCGTGCACTCTCTCTCAAAAATACATATTTTTAAAAAATTTTTAAATGATTGAATTAGTGACCAAAAGTACAATGTCTCCCCTCCCCTATGGGTGGCATCACTTTGCTTTCCTCCCATTCACAGAAGACACTATCCTATATAGTGTGTGATCAGGCAATGGTAAATCCAGCGATAAATCTGGTTCAGGGAAAGAATAGTACAAACTCATTTTCTAACTGCTGAGCCAGGAGACACCATAAAAATCAACCTCCTGGTAACTGGCCTCTAAAAATTGAAACAAGAATTACTCTTGCTGCTTTCCCTCCCTGAATGTTTCAGCAGCCTAATTTTCCCCTGACCACTTTGGTTGTTCCTGCAGAGTCTGTGTGTGATTGATGACATGATCGTTTTGAAGGGCTTAGTGTCGTGGGGCACACTCCCCAGTCTAGATAACAAAATTAAATGACTGACTAGTACCCCCCGGTTTGTGTGCTGCCGGTTCACTGAAGCAGGAGGCGGAAAGATAAAGCCACTGATGTTGCCCACGCTGCGTCACATGCAGCTTATTTCCTAGGAAACTCCCAGGCACGAAAGGAAGCAGCTTATTAGAGATGGGCAAATGCGTGTGGTTTAAATGCGAGCTTTCTAATCCTTTCCTTTTCTCCCACTCCTAATTTCAAAACCACTGGCAAGCATTGATTATAAAAATGTCACTGGCATTTTGCTGCTAATCTATTTGATAACGTCTATTTAGGGCTCCTGCTTTAGAGCACTTCAGGGGAAAGACACTACTAACTTTTAAAAATATCTTACTTTTAAATCTACCTTGAAAGATGAATAAGAACAGTAAGCTAATTAAGCAGTTCTCGTCTCAACGTGATCTCTATCTAGGATGCAAGGGCAGACCTGACACTGAACGGCACAGAAGTTATACTGCACAGATGATAGATATGCGACTTTTGCCATGATCTGATTTATCTGGATAGTCTGGCAGCCCCTGGGATCCGGCTGGCAGGACAGTTCCACCACCACCTGCCAAGATTAGGCGAGATCTCTGTGCGCACTTGAACGAAAGCTTGACGAACCTCGGCTCAATTTCACAGATAGCAACCATATGGTTAGAAGTTCTACCCTTATTATGTATGCAAAACTACTAAGAGAACAAGAAAGAAAACAGAAGTCAGGGCCTATGTTTCCCATTTCAATTGGGTCAATAAGAAAGAGTGGTAAAAGCTCTTGCATCAAGACATTGAATTGAGCATCCATCTTTCCTTTCCCTCTGTACTCAAATTCCAGTAAAATTATAATAAAAATGCTCAAAAAGGAATCTAGTCACTAATGGTGCTGGGATATCGGGATGACAAGCTCCTAAGTGAAGACATTTATGTCATGCGGAGAGCAGACGGTATTTTATTCATGAATAACTGGAGTTGAGAGAGACATCACACACAAAGTATACATAGGAATGATCAAGTAGGGACTAGAGATTTTCCTCTGGCTGAGTTCTTAGCGACTCAACCTCAAGGTAGGCAGTTATGAAATAGAGGAGTGTGATGGGACAGACATCAAAGTATTTAAGAACAGTTCAAGCAAGAGTTGATCAATTTTAGCGGTTCTTTTGTTTTAACCCCATTTTCCATTCATGAGCAACAATAGAGTTTGCCCCAAGCTAACACAAAATTCTCTCTGAAGAAATGGAACTAGCCTCCAGAATACAAACTTTCCGAACTTTCAAACCACTATCCGTGCCGTGAACGGTTGTAGGTATGGTGACAGTAAGACTTATTGCTCAGGGACACTAGGGTGGCTCACTCAGCTAAGCGACTGACTTCGGCTCAGGTCATGATCTCAGAGTTTGTGGGTTGGAGCCCCACATTGGGTTCTATGTTGTTACTGCAGAGGCCCCTTCAGATCCTGCCTCCCCCTCTGTCCCTCCCCTGCTCACGCCCTCTCTCTCTCTCAAAAAGAAATAAAAGCATTTTTAAAAAAGGACTTACTGTTCAAACCAGAACACAGGGACAACAAGGAGAAACTGAGGATAATCGCATGTGTACAGTCACAGCAAACACCTATATGGCTCTGCAGAAACTGATCCTCGCAGCTCTTGGGAAGCTGAGGCAAGGAGAGGGCTCAGGCTGAGTAGCCTTGCCTGTTTGCCACAACATGTCACCAAATGTCATTTCCCGTGTGTGTTATGCCAAAAAATACATATACCAGATCACTAGTTTGGAGCAAAAATCACATACCCATGGCCCCAAAGCATGTTTCCTTTCACTATGAAGAGTTTTTAAAAGATTGGCTCAAGATTTAGCAATCAGGAAGGAAGTTGCATATATGTATCAGACTTTTTCATTCTTCCTGAGAAAACAAAAAAGATATCTGTTCATGCCATATCCACTTTCCATCCTAGAAACAACCTAATGTGGCAAAATTCTCTCCTCAGGAAACTTCATTTATTTATTCATCTTACTTGTTCATTATAGGTGGTCATTTAAATGTATTTCTACTGTGAGTAGACACCTCAGAAGAAATCCCCCCTCCAATTCTAAGATGAATAAGCAAATCAAATTCACCTCACCTCCTTTCCATATCATTCCATGTATTATTCCATATAATTCTCTTCACGACACTTACCACCCTCTAAAATTGCCCAGCCTATTTATTCGTTTGTATGTTGACTATCTCCTCAGTAGAAAATTCTCTCCACAAGAAGAATGATTTTAACTGTTGGTCATTCCTATATACCTTACATACATCTAATACAGAGCCTAAAACAGAGGAAGCACTTCATAAATGTATTTTTTAGTGGCATGGAAACAATTATTAGACTTGAAATACAAGCAGAAATGGTTAAAAGTGCCTCTCTCAGCATGGAGAGACCAGAGGTGAGGATAAAGGATGATTTTTTATCTATTAAGCTTAAACAAATGCATACACCTTTGATTTTTATTATTGTATACATGTAATATTTTTATAAAAATTCAAAAACAAAGAATGGAAAGCAATTGGGGCGCCTGGGTGGCTCAGTCGGTTAAGCATCCTACTTCAGCTCAGGTCATGATCTCACAGTTGGTGGGTTCGAGCCCCGCGTCAGGCTCTGTGCTGACAGCTAGCTCAGAGCCTGGAGCCTGCTTCAGATTCTGTACCTCCCTCTCTCTCTGACCCTCCCCTGCTCATACTGTCTCTCTCTCTCTCAGAAATAAATAAAATATTAAAAAGAAACAAATGGAAAGCAATTATTCATTGGGTTAAATCAGTCATTGTTTCCTAAGGTTGGGATTCTTCTCTAATGCAAAAACCTGAAATGTACTTCTCCAGGGAAACCAGAGCTTTTACCTAAGTGACCCAAGTAATGATTCATTGGTTTGTTTGCTTATACATTTGGTCTCGAATTCTTCCATCAGGCTGAAAAGTAAACTCGTTGCAAGTATGGATTCTGGAGTCAAATAGCCCTGGGTTCAAATTTTTGTTCTGCCAGTTGTCACCTGTATGTTCTCAGCTTTGTCTGCATTAGTTAGTCCTCAACCATAAAAGGAGGTCACACAGAAGAGCAATTAACTATGCATGCATGGCATATTAAGTGCTCAACAAATATCAGTTACCTTATAACTATATATATAGTTCTATATGTTCAAGTAATTTATTAGTTTTATTTTTTTAATGTTTATTTATTTTTGAGAGTGAGAGAGAGAGACAGAGTACAAGCAGAATAGGGGCAGAGAGAGAGGGAGACACAGAATCCAAAGCAGCTCCAGGCCCTGAGCTGTCAGCACAGAGCCCTATACACAGCTCGAACCCACAGGCTGCGAGATCATGAACTAAGTCAAAGTTGGACACTTAACTGACTAGCCACCCAGGCGCCCCTACATGTTCAAGTAATTTCAATCTCTGAAAGAAAGGACAGCTTGGCATCTTTTCCATGACCATTAATTGAGCACCAACTACATACTAGGGGCTATAATAAACTCTGGGGAGTGAAACAAAAATAAGACAAAGATGTGAGGGTGAACAAAAGATGTTTAGATCTATGTTCATCATGATTTCAGATTTCTAAAGGTGAAAATTAAAGGTGGGAAATAACTAGAGCTGCTCTGAGTACTGATTTGTCACCTTCCTCCACACAACTCCAGAATTTCGTTTATATACTACCCTCTGGATCCCTATTTTTTTTTTTTTTGTAGATTTGAATTTTAAGATTAGTCACCCAACTCTTTTGCATCAGTATGTAGACATAAATTAATTTTAAAATATTAGTCCTACATTCTACTTCTGTCAGGTGTCAGGTACTCAAGTAGAATAAGCTTAGGAAAAAAACCCCAATAAGAAATTGCTGAGAGGCATTGTAAACTGTGAAATGCCCACAAGAGCAGTTAAAGGAAAACGTTCTTTGCACAATTAGGAGCTTCCTAAAAGTAAATGGTTTCTTGTGCTATACCAAAACAAAATAGTCTATAGGCATTAGCTTAAAAAAAAAAAAAAAAATGAAGGAATGATTTTTTTTTTAAAGATGCTAATTCCATACTCAGTATATTTCTATTTTTTTGTGATCTATCTTTTACAAAATAGAAACAGGTGAGCTTTAATTCACTATGTCACTCTGTCACTCTATGTCAGGCGCATATTTCTGTAAAAACCACCGGGTGGGTTGACTTTGCCAGATCTCTGCACCATGTCATCAAAAACACCCACCATCAGAAACACTTGTTCCAGGTGGAAACATACCTAGGAGAAGCAAGCAAGGTTCCAGGAGACTAGTGACAGAAGATAAGAGAAACTCAAATGCCTTAAAGAATAATGAAAACAACTAATACTCCCCTTTAGGAACACATTCTTGCTGGCCCACCCCACCCATTTCTTGGCTGGAGCGGCTACTTATCTACTCACCAGTTTGCCACAATCCCCATCGCCCACACTACTAGTTTATTTTAGCAGCCTAGCTCCTTAGGCATTTGAGTTGGCCCCCTGCACTGAAAGACCACAGGGCATTCCCTCTGCGGTCTTAAAAGGTGCAGTGAGTAAAAATGGGCTCTAACAAAAACATCACATACTTTTGTGTTGATCAAGTGACAGACTGACCTGCCAAGAGCCCCATCCGATAAAGTAACTGGTCTTAACCTGAAGAACTTTTAAACCAATAATTTGATTTTCTGGGTCCAAAAATAACTGTGTGAACCATCCAGTAATCAACAGAAAGAATTATAAAAGAGGTCTCTTAGACTTAGACAAAGATGAGCTCATTCATCTCCTGAAGGACTACGCGGGAAAGAGCAGCAGATGTTATTAAATCAAAAGAACTAGACGATGTAGGAAATAGGGTCTGGGTTATTTTAAAATCCTTTCCCTTGAGTGCCCTGTGTTTCTGTGCTCATGTGGTTTCTGAGTTCACCCTTTCAACGAATTATAAACAGTTGCTTGTATAAGAGACAAGACCTTATTTCAAACTCAAATAGCAACAGAAGTTCAGGGAAACCCTCCCATCTGATTGTACACAGGACAGGTGCTCAGAGCTCAGACTGCACCAAATAGCCTATGATATCGCTAGACAAACTTAAAGTAAGTAACACAATTTCAGTAATATTCTGAGATTATACCCAAATTAGAACACTATACAGACAATCTACTACCTACCTGATTTTTAAGACAGTAGATACACGTGAAGAGTTTAAGCCTAACCTAAGGATCCTGATGCTTAAAAGGGGAGGAATCCTTTCATTAAAATAGTTTCATGGCTTTCCCCACAAAGGTGCAAAGAATAATAATACAAATTTGTGCATAACCATGCAATTCTCAAATAAAGGGGAACACTAAGTCATTGTCAATGCCACACGAAAAGAAAAATGCCATTATTCTCAAGGCCAACGTGGCTTCAGAAGAAACAACAAGCTTTGCAACTTAAAATAGATTTTTTGAAGCAACTAGAAGGCATCGACTTCCCAATTAATTGAATATTATATATATTTTTAGAAATGCATACTCAAGAGTTTTACCTACAAAACTCTCATATGTGCAAAATGCTCCTAAGTTGCTCAGAATTTAAAACTATAGCCTTGAAGAACAAATCCTTAAAATGTTTTCAAAAATATGTTTGTGTAGACTGTGTATATTGGAACATAAGTTCCTCTGAGAAAGAGCCCTTCAGGAAGGGACCAAGACAGGAATAAAGTTAAATAAACATGTTGGAAATTTTAGAAAATATTTATGGCCATTTGGAGAGATCATTTCGTACATACACAGTGGGATATAATAATAAAAATAACCAAAATTAGGAGATAAAAGCCATGATTTTGTAGCTTTCCTTTTATATGTTCCCAGGCAAGTCAACTCAACTCCTTTAAGCTTCCATTTCTTCACTGTTAAAACAGGGATAATAAAGTTTGACCTGAATATCTCCAAGTTTTGATAAGACATAACTCCTAAAATACATGTTAAAGTGGCTGGAAATTGCAAGTTGGATTATTTCTATAATTTTGATACCACTCATCATTTCAAGATGTTCACCTCTGAAATCTTGATACATTTTGGATATCCTAGGGATGTTCAAAAGACTGTCTTCCCCCCAAACTGCCACTTCTATTTGAGAGAGCTATCTCTTACCAGACAAAATTATATAATTCTATATTTACCGAATACCTAGAAGGTGCCAAGCTGAATAAATAACTTACACAGCTTTTCTGTATGCCAGGGGCTGTGTCCGAAAGTCTTCATATATACTAATGTGTCTAATATTTACAATAATTTTCTAAGGTAGGTACTATGAATAATCCATTTTACAGGTGAGGAAATTGAGGCCAAGAGATTTAAAAATTTGCCCAGTGTCTTACAAATAGTAAGAGACAGAAATGGGATTTAAACTTCGAGATTTGGCTCAAGACCCAGTGTCCTCGATAAAATTGCCTCTCTTGTGCACAGTGCAGTGTCCTTCAGCCATAGAAATACATATTCAGTATCTCCCACAGTCCTGACAAACTTTAGCTACCTCGTAAGAAGCAGGAACATTACCACTTATTGACCTATGACCTATATAACCCTAGCTAGACACTGTTAGAAATCTTAAATCTTGAGATGAACCATGTATGAAAGAGTTATAAACCTAATTTCAAAGGCGAAGAAAGCTGCAGCTTGCACAGTAACATAAATTGACCAAATACATGTGAGAAACATATAGGAAAGCAAAGACGCACCACAGTCAAGGTCTCCATGAGCTCAACATTGAACTGCCTAGCATCTGCCTTCTAAGAAAATTCCAAACCTTCATGGCAAGCTCACACAAAACTCAGAAATATAAGACTCAAGTTTTCTTGAGTTACATACAGACCAAATAATTTAAACAGTGAAGAAATACAGAGGAATTAGAGTAGAAACTGTAAATAAGTCAGAAAATTGAACTGCCCAGTGGTATATGTCAAGAGTTTAATACTTTCCATGTATGATCACATCCTATTTTTAAAAAAGATCAAAAGGCATTTGAGGAGTATAATTTAAGACTCTAAAACTTCTGAAACCTGTTTCCCAAGCACATAGCCTGTAAAGAGAAAAATACTCAGGCTCCAAACTGATACATTGTCAGATCCTTTCATTTGGTTTTCTAAAGTCTGCATAATAACCTTAACTATCTTCTTGGTGACCACTGAGCAAAGTGGATCATTTCAAACAATCCCTTTAAGAATGTAATTATGTGCCACAAAATTCAGCTATTTTGTGACCCTTCAAGTCTGTACACAAATCTGAACAGCAGCTTGCTTTTTATAATACTAGGCAATTTTTAAAACTATAAAATTAGTACCAAAGGTAATCAGGTAAATTATCTCCCAAAACTATCTGCTTTGAGCCTTTTCTCAATTTCCAGTTAAAGAGATATTGAAGGAAGAGGGAATCACAGCAAACAATGAATGTCAAGGGCAGAGAACTTACACCTTTTTTTCCTATACATCTCAGAACATAGCTGAGAAGGAATAGGTAAGCAAAACTTTAAAGCGATTAAGATAAAAATCATTCAAATTTCAAATTTCAATTTGAAGCAATGTACTAATTATCTAATTAAAAGTAGATTTCACTCACAGAGTTCCTTGGCAGATAAATTTTGAATAAATCCTATATCCTTGTAAATTTGATTTTAAGATACTTTTGCCTTCTCACTTTTCCTACTGCTAGGAAATAGTACCGACTACAAAGAAAAATGGCATTTTCTAGCAGATTGGTTAAATATTATGCCATGATGCTTCTCAAATTCTCCCTTGGAATAAAAATTTTATCACAAAGAGACCAGCTGATGCCTTAAGATTCAAAGTCACATGATTTTTTTCTCTCTGGAGAAATCAGTGAATTTCTTTCCACATTCATTACATTCTTCACCGAGGAAGTCAGTGATTTCATAGCAAGCTTTAGGCATAGGAGAGAACTCTGAGAATAATATTCTTATTTGCAGTTTTTAAACTTATTTTAGAAAGCAGAAAAATTTTTTTATAAATGTATCTTGGCATTACAACAGGGAAATCAAGAGGTAACAAAGGACATTAGGTTGGCAATTATGTCTCCATAGTGGCTGACTATATCTTATGGGGAAAAATTTTCCTGTGGTCATAAAAAATGGAAATTATTCCTCCCCTCTAATCAGTATCCTGGATCATAATAGTATGTGAATGCACAGGCAGCATCACATAGCATCGTCCAAAAGAAACATAAGACACGCCACAATTAGGAGCCACGTGTGTAATTTTAAATTTTCTAGTGCCGTATATTAAGAAGTAAAAAGTGAAGAGAAACAGGTAAAATTAATATTAATACTATATTTTATTTAACCCAGTGTATCAAAAAATTATTTCAACATATAATTCCTAAAATAGTATTTTATTAACATGTTAATTATTAATATAATGCCGATATTCTTATTAATATAACATTAAACTACTGTGTGATATATAATAATAAAGTATGATATTAATAATGTTTATTACTAAGTCAGGCAGAGAAGGACAGATACCATATGTTTGCACGTATAGGAGGATTAGGAGGAACTTAACGGAGGACCATGGGGGAGAAGAAGGGCGGAAATGGTGGGGGAAAGGGAGATGGCCAAACCATAAGAGACTCTGAATGCTGAGAACAAACTGAGGACTGATGGGTGTCGGGGGGAGGGGGGTGATGGGCATGGAGGAGGGCACTTGTGGGGATGAGCACTGGGTGTTATATGGAAACCAACTTGACAATAAACCATTAAAAATTAAAAAGAAAAAAATAATAATGTTTATTATTAATATTGCTTCCTTTTTTTGTGCAAGTTGATCTGGGCGCATTTCAAATGGTCAGTGGTACTTGGGGCTAGTGGCTACCATGCTGAGAAGCGTAAGCCGCCGAAGACTAGAACTCTGGTTCTCTGAGCTGTGCATTAGAATGAGAATTTCTAAAGAAATTTAAAAAATCCTGATGACAGGCCATTCCTCAGATCAATTAAATCAGAATCTTTGGGAGTCCCCCAGCTGCTCCACCTTGTGTTAAATCTTTTTCAAAACCAGGAAATCCCAAGAACAACAACAGTGAAGATCCAGTGGCCTAGAAAATACCACAGACTGGCGTTACTCAGCCATCTTCTTCTCAGTTTCAGAATTCTGGTTTGAATATCCTTTCATTTCTTTCTCCTTTGAAACAAGTATTTATAAGGGGGAAAGAAAATAGAGTTGCCTCTCTAATCACTTTCTCACTTTTCCAGCAAAACGTGGAATTAGGTTCACCTGAGCCTTGATTTTTATCTCCACCACCTCACAGTACCATTGTGTTTAAACCAAAGAAATACTTCTGGTGATAATAGCATTCATGCTGGTAAAAGACAGTGTTAACTTGAGTCACTGGTTGAATCCTATTCTGGCACCTGTGTGGGAAATAAAACTCTTTTATTATGGAAAATCTCCACCTGTGAATACTGAGAAACAGGTTAATCTGGCAACACAGCATTTTTTCCCAGAATGCTTGTCAAGTGGATTTGTTGCACACCTTGCTTTGCCCTGCTCCTCTCTTTCTGAGTGTCTGCCACCTGCCTGGAATCACTCCCGGCCTCAGATACTCAGCCAAAGCAGCACCCAGGCAGGAAAACCTAAATGCAGTGCTGGCTTCTGAGAATCTGAGTGGGCCTGGAGGTCTTAGCTTCTGAGTTTGGCTCCATTCTAAAGGAATTTAGGCAAGTGGAAGATTTAGCATATTGATTTAGAAATGTAGTCTCCGTAAAGTGCGTGTTTAGTGTATTAAATTCTGCTACTTGCTTAAAAACCAAGCAAAAACTGTGGATACAAAAACTGTACCTGCTGGCATTTTGGAGAGGTAGTGAGTTAAAGGACTCAGTGAGACAGGAAGGTTGAGTGATTCATACCATGTCACAAAGCTAATTAGAGTGACTGGAAAGGGAAGAGGAACCAGTTCTTCCAGGGCCTGACCCAGTGCTCTTGCCATCAACAAATTGTCTTAAAGTCTTGCTTCTATCCTTTATACTCCAGACGCAAACAGAAATTGCTAGTCTTTTTGGGGCGGGGTGAGGGGGATATTAGCAATACCTAACGAAATTTTAAACTGGCATATTCTTGACTCATTCATTTCATCTATAGGAATGTATTCTTCAGAACCTACATACGCGTGCCTGAAGACACCTGAACAAGAATGTTTGTTGTTGCATTCTTTGTGATAGTGAAATGTGGAAATCCATTTAAATGTCAGTCAATATAGGTTTTTTAAAAATGACCAATGGGAACGTAATGTACAACATGGCACTATGGTTAATAATATTGTATTATATATGTGAAAGTTGCTTGGGATGTAATCTTAAAAGTTCTCATCAGAAGAAAAAATTTGTGGGGGCGCCTGGGTGGCTTAGTCGGTTAAGCGTCCGACTTTCGCTTAGGTCATGATCTCGCGTTTCATGGGTTCGAGCCCCACGTCGGGCTCTGTGCTGACTGCCAGCTCAGAGCCTGGAGCCTGTTTCAGTCTCTGACTCCCTCTCTCTCTGACCCTCCCCTGCTCACGCTCTCTCTCTCTCTCTCCTAGAAATAAATAAAAAGAAAAAAAAGAAAAAAGAAAAAAGAAAAAAAAAGAAAAAATTTGTGACTGTATGGGCAGGTGTTAACTGGCTTTAATGTGGTGATCATTTTGCAACATATACAGATACAGAATCATTATGTTGTACACCTGAAACTAATATAATTTTATATGTCAATTATATCCCAATTAAAAAAAAAAAGAATGGTGAATACCTCACCGAAGACACAATCCACAAAAGAAGGCTTATAAGAAATGATAAGCTGGCCTTCACGGAAACTTCTGCTCTATGAAAGAGGACACCAAGACGATTAGAAGATAAGACACAGATGGGAAGAAATATTTGCAAAAGACACAGTTAATAAAGGATTATTACCCAACATATAGAAAGAATTCCTTAAATTTAACAATAAGAAAATAAACCACCCAATCTAAAAAATGATCCAAAGACCTTAGCAGACATCTCACCAAAGAAAGTACACAGATGGCAAATAAGCATCTGAAAAGAAGTTCCAATCACATGTCAGGGAAAAATTCAAATTAAAACAATAAGAGGGGCACTCAGATGGCTCAGCCAGTTAAGTGTCTGATTCTTGATTTTGGCTCAGGTCATCATTTCACAGTTGGTGGGTTAAAGCACCGCATTGGGCTGTGCTGACAGCATGGAGCCTTCTTGGGATTCTCTCTCTCCCTCTTTATCTGCCCCTCCCCTGCTCATTCTCTCCCTCTCTCTCTCAAAATAAATAACAACAAGATATTACTACACACCTTTTGGAATGGTCAAAATCTGCTACACTGACAACACCAAAGATGTGGAACAACAGAAATTCTCATTCGTTGTTAGTGGGAATGCAAAATGGTACAGCCTCTTTGGCAGACAGTTCACCAGTTTCTCACAAAACTAAACATACTCCATTTGACTCAACAATTGTGCTCCTTGGTATTTACCCAAAGGAGTTGAAAACTGTGTCCACACAAAAATCTGAACCTGGGTGTACAGCAGCTTTATATATAATTGCCAAACCTGGAAACAACCAAGATGCCTTTCCATAGGTGAATGGTAAATAAACTTGAGAATATCTAGATAATGACATATTGCTCGGCACTAAAAAGAAATAAGCTACAAAGCCATGAAAAGACATGGAGAACCTTAAATATATATTACTAAGTGAAAAAAACCAATCTGAAAAAGGCTATATAGATAGTGTATAATTCCAAATATATGACGTTCTGGGAAAGGCAAAATGACGGAACCAGAAAAAAAGAAATCAGTGGTTGCTGATGGTCAAGAAGAGACCGAGTAGGGAGAGCACTGAGGAATTTTAGGCAACACAGTACTCTGTATGATATTGCAATGATAGATATAAGTCAATTTACATCTGCCCAAACTCACAGATTATAGAGCACCAAGACTGAACCCTCAGGTAAACTATTGGCTTTGGAGGTTTACAGTTAGTCAGTGTAGGTTCATCCTTGCTAACAAATGTACCATTGTAGTGAGTGATGTTAATATAGGGCATGCTGAGGAGCAGGAGAGAGTGGACATATGAAAATTTTCTGTTTCATCCTCTCAATTTTATTGTGAACCTAACATTTTTTCTCTACTTTTTTAAATGTTTATTTTTGAAGTAAAAAAAAAAGAGAGAGAGCGTGAGCGAGAGAGGGACAAAGAGAGGGATACACAGAGTCTGAAGCAAGCTTCAGGCTCTGAGCTGTCAGCACGCAGGATGGGGGGCTCAAACTCACAAACCATGAGCTCATGACCTGAGCCGAAGTTGGACGCTTAACCACTGAGCCACCCAGGTGCCTCATAACATTTTTAAGTCTTAAAAGTGATGTGAATGTGTATGGAAGTGTTGAATCACTATATTGTACTCCTGAAACTAATATTATACTGTATGTTAACTAATTAGAACTTAAAGAAAAACTTTTAAAAAATAAAACAAGAAAAAAGAATGATACAGAGTTATATGTACTGATATGGAAAGATCTTCAACACAGTGGTAAATTAATTCATTTCACAAAAATATTCTGATATGATCTCATTTATACAGAAGAGGAAAACAGAAATTTATAGAAACTTCTGGAAGGATATTTAGAAAACTGCTAACAATGGCTGTTTCTGATCAGGGGCTAAACTTCTGCATCATTAGATACTGTTATGTGGAAGACAAATTTCCGTAGAACATACAGTATTAAGAGTAAATATTCAGGGGCACCTGGGCTGCTTAGAGAGTCAAGTGGCCGATTCTTGATTTTGGCTCAAGTTATGATCTGGTGGTTCATGAGTTTGAGCCCCACGTCTAACTGTCTGTGCTGACAGTGTGGAGCCTGCTTGGGATTCTCCCTCTCCCTCTCTTTCTGTCCCTCCATTAATCTCTCTTTCTCTCTCAAACTAAATAAATAAGCTTAAAAAGTTTTTAATTAAAAAAATAAACATATTCAGAAAAATATTCCTGGATCTCATTTTATATAGTCCAGAATATTCATGAAGGGCCTGCTTATTTAGAAATGTAGATGTTCTTTTTAATAATATAAATGTAGATTTCAAAGTGTTCCACCCAGCATGCTAGAAACTTGTCATTTGTGTAAAGAAATAACTAAATTCTTTAGCCATTTAGCTAAAGAATAAAGAAAAACTAATTAAATGAAGAATGATTACTAAAGTAATTAACTGAAATTCCACAGTCTCCTTTTCTCAAGATCAATGCTGTTGAGATTTTAGCATTATAAAAGAAATACAAAACAACTATAAATATTATAATTTCATTAGGCTTTGAATGTTTATGTTACTTAGAAAAAAGTAGGTTTGCAAATTATAGCCAAAATAATAAAAAATAGTTTGCTCAGAACATGAGTTTAAGCAATAAAATTAAAAAAAAAAACAAAAAAACGTTTCAACCAACCACGGATAAACTGGACATTACCATGATCTCCAGGACCGGAGAGAGGACCCGTGGCTGGCTGGCAAGTTGCACACTGGGTAAGGTGTACCATGTGTGTATGAACCGGGACATGTGCAGGCACAGTGGGTATCTGGGTTTTGAGCAGTACTAGAAAGGTTTCAGAGAAGGTAATGTAAAAAGTAAGTAGATCACAGAATAGGTGAGATGGGGTGCTCTTCCAAGCAAAGAGAAAGAATGTGCAAGCAGAGAGTGTTCAGGATTCCCAGAAAAAGACAGACAGACATAGTTTTCAAGACACAAGAGAAGTCATTGCAGGCCTTAAGCTATTTTCCATGATCTAGACCCTGCTTGTCTGAGCTCACTTCTTGCTCAGAACTTCTGAGGAGGTGTCTGAATTACAAAGAAATCCAAAAGACACGCTAGTTAAAGATTTTAAGGGAACAAAGGGAATGCAAACCCTAACAGTCTCTACCAGGACAGGAAATAGCCTAACTGGATCAGAGAAAACAAATAAATGGTAAAACTCCCACCCCAGTCCTATTTCAAAAGTAAGCAGGAACCTGCATTCCTTCCCGGAGATAATGTGCCCAAGACCCCATGTAGTTTATACCAGCTCCAGGAGCATGGCCACAGCCCCTTCCGCTGTGGCGGTTACTTCTGCTTCATGATAATTTTGACATCTCCACCACCGTAGGAGGAGCACAAGCATCATGAACATAACCCAGGATGCATATACAGGCATGTTTTCCAAGTGCCTGTGTGACCTTCTAGCTTTATGTGCAATGACAAAGCTCCCCATTCTGAATATTCATCCTAACCCTAAATAAAAAGAAACTAATCACCCCTTCTCAGGGGGTCACCACTTTGGAAATGACTCCCCATCATCTCCTTATTTGCTAGACATAAAGTTCGCTTTGTGTGACAAGTCCAACTGGTGTAGTCTCTATCTGTAACTCACCAGGGAACAAACTCACATTACTTTGTTTACAATGGATGCCAAGAACATAGTAAGCCTTGATATTTTTCAGTAGAACTGGAGTATGGAGTTTGTAAAGGAGCTAGTTGAAATGATGCTGCAGATGATGGACAGAAGCAGATAATCAAGGGCCTTCACAAGCCATGCAAATTAATTTGGATGTTTTATCTTTTACTCCAGTGCAGACCAGAATGGGGGAGCCATGAGCCACATGTGGCTGTGAGTACTTAAAATGTGGCTTGCCCAGTCAGATGTGCTGTAATTGTAAACTAATACACAGCAGATTTCAGAGAATTAGTATGAAAAAATTTAATACCTTATTATTATTTTTTTAACTGATGGCATATTGAAATGGTAATGTTTTGGATATATTAGGCAACATAAAAAAATCTATAATTGAAATGAATTTCACCTGTCTTTGGTTTCTTAATTGGCTACTAAAATTTTTTAGATTGCATATGTAGTCTTACATGATGTTTCTACTTGATGATGCTGTTTTAGATAGTAGTTAGATGCTTAACAGAGGGGTGAAAGATGGCATTTGCATTTTAAAAGTATCTTCCTGGCAAAAGAGTGAAGAATAGTTTGTACTGAACTCTTTAGTTATTATAGCAGTCCAACAAGAAAGGATGAAGCTTATTTTTTTTTAATATTTTATTTATTTCTGAGACAGAGAGAGAAACACACACAGCGTGAGCAGGGGAGGGTCAGAGAGAGAGGGAGACACAGAATCTGAAACAGGCTCCAGGCTCTGAGCTGGCAGTCAGCACAGAGCCCGACGAGGGGCTCGAACCCAAAAACCGTGAGATCATGACCTGAGCCGAAGTCGGACACTTAACCACTGAGCCACCCAGGTGCCCCGGATAAAGCTTATTAATGCAAGAAGGCTGGAGACAAAATAAGAGGACAGATTAACTCCATGGGCTATGGAAAGCAAAGGACCAAGAAGATAAGTTTTAAGTTTCTTATGTTGATGGCTGGGTTCTTGATGATTCCAATAACTCAGAAGACCTAGTTTGAGTACGAAGTTTAGGAAGAGATCATTAATTCTGTATAGAGTAAGTCATGATGCGTGCAGGAACTGAAGTATGCATGTACAAGAGACAAAAAGAAGTACGCTGGCGTTCTGGGGAAAGCTTTGGACTGGAGATAGAGACGTGTTCATTGTTGCATGCACAGAGGGTGATGTTACTGCTGGGAAACTGTCCTTTTTGAAAAAGTACAGAACTCTGTAGGTGAGGAAAACATTTGTCAAGAGATTAGGAAGAAGAACCTAGAGGGATTAGAAGAGAACCAGGAAATACTGTCCAAAAGCTTAGCAAGTGGAAATCAAGGGGTCAGCAAATTGCATCTAGGGGCCCATTGTAGGGGATTTAGCCCTTCATGGGTGAGTTACCTGGGTTTTATGTTATTACACTTAATTCTCACAACAACCCTATCAAGTACTTCCATTTCCCCCCTCTTACAGGTAAGGAAAATGAGAGGCATGGGAAGGTTAAGTAACCTGCCCAAGGTCACAGAGCCCAACAGTGGTAAACAGGATTCAAACCCAGGCCTCCTGCTGTGGGTATTCTTACTCAAAATCCCAACTATTCAATGTATATAACCAGGTCATCCTCTCTCCTAAAATACTAAGTGGGCTAAGGTAAGTTTGTATTATTAACAACAGGATGAAAATATAAGATGATGGGAAAAAAATTAGGCTGTCATCTTTGGGTCAGTTCTTCAGGGAAGTGAAGGATGGATTAAGAGACAAGGTCAATGGGCATAAATTTTATGTGGTTTTCATCACCACCTTTGCATGGCTATCCCCTTCAGCTTCACGTAGCTCTCTCCTCAATCCCTCTTATCTCCATTATCAATCGTATCTTTTCTAACACCCATGTAGAAGCTTCTGCAGACTTTAGGAAAGAGAAGTGGTCATCCATTCCTTTCAGGCCCTGCTGAAGCCATGGACCCAGCAACCTCCATCAGCACCCACCAGAACTGAATCACTCCTGAGGGCAAAGGTCTCTTTTCTCTTCCCATGATAATCACAGCAAAGCCTCTGTCATTATGTTTTGAATTGATCACAGGTCAGATTGATAACAGTCATAACAAAAGCCATTCTGATGAATATTAAAGAGCTCTGCTAAAAGCTTACTCTGGCCCCAAACATGCCTGTTCTACCTTTCCCCCCATCTACCTAGTATAAACTTTAGTTATTTTATCAGACAAGTATTTATTTAAGTTACCACGCATCCTATTTGGAACAGCAAACATCTCTATGTAATCTGGCATTTGACTTGTTCACCCTAGACAAAAGAGATGGCTTGAAGAGGGACAAACAAATTGACAGGGTGTCTCAGGTCCCATCTGTGTACCCAGTAGAGGTAGGAGAGGGGGAGAGAGGTAGAGTACCTCCACCTAGATCCAGAAAGGAAAGATCTAGAAAAAGCACAAAAAGAAAGGAGGGTATGGATGATCAACCAAGGTCATCACTATATAATTTTGTGTGACTTCTGTCCTATCAGGAAGTTTCCTCCAAGCATCGACTCCTCAAAACCCCATTCTAATAGGTCCTATGAACCAAGCGGCTGGGAGGTGAAACATTTTAGGAAAGTATCAAGTGCCTCAGGGTACAATAGACCAGAAGTAATGGAACTGAGGCTATTTGTCTGTGACTAGAGGGAAAAGCCCAACCAAACCAAACCAAACCAAAGACATGAAGCTAGAAGTCTAGAATACTTACGGAGGTGTAAGCATTTTTCAGGGAAATTCTAGCTAAATTATTCCAAGGCTTTCTTCAAAGGGTCAAGCACAGCACCTTGAATATATATATAATATATATATATATTATATTTATTTATATTACATATATTTATATAAATATTTATATTATATATATTTATATGTATAAAAGCCTTCTGGGGAAAATAAAGCAACTATGGAATAAGCACAAATAAAATAAGTGGTAGAGATGACTATTTTAATGTTTTTACCATTTAGATGCTACCTAGACCAGTTATCTAATTACATGGGGCACTATGGTTAGCTCTGATAGTATCTAAGTGTCTGCCAGGATTTCCTAATTCTGTGTGTTCTCTGTTTTCTTTCCTGAAGAGTTCATCAAGTCAGTTATATATTGCATTTATACACATACATGAAAGAGAAGGAGAGACCATTTAGACTCCAAGCACACAATTAAGGAATGTTGCTGCAGAGGTAATACATTTCAAATATTTCTGGACTCATTTAAGGCAGAAAGGAGCCCTTGGCAATGTTCACATACGGTGATATGGCTGCATTACCATGAAATTGCTCACATGGCTTGTTCAATGTGCCTTTTGTACTCTGTGTCTTAATAGTATTTTGCAATAGGTTAGGATGACTGTATATGTTTCACTAAAGAGTTTTCCATTTTGAAACAAAATATTAAATTATTGGCAATCTCTTCCTCTAGTTTGTTTAATTAATAAGAATTTTTTAAAGGGAGAAAAGGCAGAATTAGCATTTAAATTGTGCACTTGCTTCTTTATAATTTAGCCAGGCCATCACATCACCTGGGGCATTGGAACTCAAGAGAACACCATGAACACTGAAATCAGTCCCTAGGCACATATAAAAACCATGAACTCCATGGAGATTGCTAAAGTACCTGCAACAGCAAAAAGAAATATTTTTACGGCTTATTATCATTTTATTATCCTACCTCAATGAGATCCAGTAGCAATTAATGACATGCCAAAAAAGAAAAAAAATACCTGATACATATTATGAGAGTAAAAGGTAAACTGAGGAAAATCTGAGAGGATATAAAATTTTGAACTTGCCTTTATAACCAATTAAGTATAAATCAAAATGGTGTTTGGGATTGAATTTATAACATTTTACAGAAAATCATTCTTATTATTAATCATCTCTTTTGGTTTTAATAAACAGATTCCTAGCATTTAGAATCTATATTCACACATTACCACTGGCAATTGATCTCTGGAAAATACACCATATCTAACAAAATTTATGCAATGCTTCATGGATGGTTGTTAATGTTCACCAAATTCATAGATTAAAGTAAATGGAACAAGGCATCTGGGTGGATTAGTCTGTTAAGCATCTGACTCTTGATTTCAGCTCAGGTCATGATCTCAGAGTTTGAGCCCAGAGTCAGTCTGTGCTGACAACATGGAGACTGGTTGGGATTCTCAATCTCTTTCTCTCTCTCTCTCTCTCAAAATAAATAAATAGACATTTAAAAAATACAGCAAATGGAACAGAAGTCATCATTTGTATAAACTGGTTAGAAAAAAACAACAACAACACCAGGCTTCTAAGGGTTCTTTTCACCTGTGCAGACAGAGAAGCAGAAAGACAGTGACTGGGTAGTTTTTAATAAGATACTCCTTTCTCCCTTAAATTCTAGTTTTAAAGAAGTCCTGTAAAGTTATCTTAAAGTGGGGGATGAGAAAACACCACAGGATATGTGGCAATCTGAGGGAATTCATGTTTATTGAGTATTCACTAAATGCTGGCTCCAGAGGTGTAATATCTAGAGCATTTCATTTAATCCTTACAAAAAACCCAGAGGAAGGCACTAGTATTCCATTTTATAAGTAAAGAAACTGAGACTCAGAAGGACTTATGTTACATAACTTCCCTAAAATTACCCAAATAAAAGTGCCAGGATGCAGTCAGTTTTCCTGCTCAAATTTTTGTGCAGCGTTTAATCTGTTGAGATGCAAGTAGGTCTTTCTTGAAATGAACGTAGTCTGTGTTCCAATAAAACTTAGGAAATGCTGGGCTACCCAAACCTAGCTAGATTTCTTTTCTGTGGGACTTTTTCAGAGGTTTTAATGAGGAGCAATGCACACTGAACGTGCACGAGGTGACCACTGCCTAGGACATTTTTCAAAGGTAACTGACTGACGAAACCTTTTGTTCTAGGACAGCTGGTTACATTATGAAAGCCAAGGCTAAATCATCTGGGGAAGGAGGGAGCCGTGGTGGACGTGGTGATGGTGCACCGGTCACAGGGGGCAGAGCCCCCACGCGGCCTCCCCACGCCGACTCCGCCACATCCTGCCCTTCCTTCTAGTTCCTGGCCCCGTTCCACAGGGGAGACAGGTGCCCCAAGGTCCTCTGCTAGAAACAGCTTCTAACACACTGGAGGAAGCTGCTGCAAGCAGACAGGCTTACTGTATTTGGTAGAAATTGTTTGGTAGATACTACGTTTCTCTCCACCTACTCACCCCCCACTTTCATTTCCGGATCTCTCTGCAGACCCAGCACTGTCCTGGGCACTGCAGAAGCAGGAACAGGAGGCAAGAACGGGTAGGTAATTGCAACAAACGGGGCGTGTGGAGATGAGGAAGCACAGGCCTGACAAAGTCGCAGAACACGGGCACGTATCCTCGGGGAAGGTTGTAGAATCAGGGCAAACTATTACCTGCAGATAAGGTAGTGTATGTGAAAAGTAACAGCCTGCATCAATTCTGTTCCCCATGGGAAAGAGTTCTTAGTTGAACACAGGTTTTTCAGACTCTAATAAACAAGAAAACACGTTTAAATGTTCAAGCCATCAGAAGCCTCAGAACAAGATTTCCTTCGTTTTTCTCCCTCACAAGCATCAAACCCTCACTATACAAATTCCTGAAAGTTCATTAAGTTTCACTTAGACACAAAGAGACAAAGACAAAAATGCTACCGTAGTGCTTTCTGATTAATTGATGACATCAATGGTAATCATTTGCCTCAAAGATCATATAATATTAATGATAGGAAAACATGTGCTCATACTGGACGTTTAAGTGTCTGCCTCAAAGATTTTTAAAGACTATCCATAGTACTTAAGAAATTAAAGAAATTACCCAGAGTTTGAGCTCCAAAGAAATCATTTTGAAAGCAATGCTTAAAAGGATTGTATTTAAAATATTTAAACAACAGTTCAGCACATGGTGACCATGTCAGAACCCGTATGGGTCACAGCTTGAAGCAGGGTCCTGAAGACCCCAGAGATGACAGATATTAGCCATTTGCTAGAACTTAGGGAGATCTGAGGGGTCCTGGTGGAGAGGTTAAGGGAGAGCAACAGAATAGCAGGATCAGCTCAGTGAAACAGCTATTGACCAACCATTATGGAAGCATTTGAATATTTTAACAATAGCTCTGACCGTATGGTGTCTATCTGTAGGAAACAGTCGCCATCTCTTAGAGATAAGAAATTAGGGGCACCCGGGTGGCTCAGTAGGTTGAGCATCTGACTCTTGATTTTAGCCAGGTCATGATCCCAGGGTCATGGGATCGAACCCTGTGTCAGGCTCCACACTGAGGCTAGAACCTACTTAAGATTCTCTCTCTCTCTCTCTCTCTCTCTCTCTCTCTCCCTCTCTCTCTCTCTCTCCCTCCCTCTCCTCTCTCTCACTTGCACACGTGTTCTCTCTTGCTCTCTCAAAATAAAATTTTTAAAAAATGCTTGGGACACCTGGGTGACTCAGTCAGTTAGGTGTCCGACTCTCAATCTGGACTCAAGCCATGATCTCATGGCTTGTGGAGCTGAGTCCTGCATTGGGTTCTGTGCTGACAGCACTGGGCCTGGTGAGGATTCTTTCTCTCCCTCTCTCTTTTCCCATTCCCAACTAGCATGCTCTCTCTCTCTCAAAATAAACTTTTTTTAAAAAGAAAAACATTTGGCTTTGTCTATGTAAAGAATGGTATCAATTAAGCCTTAGTAGTATACCATTGAAGGTTCCTCAAAAAGCAGTTTAAGCCACTTTTATACAAGAATCTGGTTTTCTTTGATTGATTGATTGATTTTTAAGAATTTAAAAAATTTTAATATAGTTCAAATCAGTGCCGGATTCCTTTCAGCTCCTTTACTGCCAAACCTGGGGGCAGAGACTGCTTCAGTTTCTCTGCCTTCTCCTTGTCTGTGATGACAGTGTGTAAAGGTACCTGCTGCAGCCGACTTTAAACTTCACGTTATCCTTGTTTTTCTTGATCTTGACAGACTTGGCATCCTTTAGCCGGGCCGTGAGCAGTAAATCCTTGAATTCTTCAATTTTGCGAGGCATGGTTACGAGGCGTGCAGGCGAGTGGCGGCCGGCACCGCCCAAGAGTCACTCACGGCTCTTGGATTTATTTAGAGTCATTTATTTATATTAGGCAAACAGAACCAAGAGCAAACTGTTGCAGGGCCATTAATTCTAACCACAAATCTGAGATGCAACCTTCTCTACATATTCTATTAAGTGCACTTTTGGTTCCCTTTTCCTTAGCCAAAAAACAATCTAATCATTACCCATAGAATTTACATATCAACCTTTTTGACACAGTTGGGTTGCCATAAAATTCTGGTATATTGTGACTTGTTATAGCCAGTTCACTAGGACTGGGGTAATTGACATAAGAGACATAAGTTATGTCAGTCCTCTCTCTTCCACTTCTTTTTCTAAGTCGCGATGTTCTCAAAGGGTTAGCACCATCACAGAGGGTTTGCAGGATCTTGAGATTTTCATGAGCATATTAACAAAGATTCTTTCCTTTTCTCATTCCCTTTCATGAATATTGATTTTATATATAATTACATTATATATATTTACATTTACATTTATAAAATAAGACAAAGAAAAGGAAACACATCCTGAATAAAGGAGAAAATTTCATTCTTTAGAAATCACTTACATTAAACATTAAAAATGAGGACTGTATCAGTCCAGAGACTGGACTCTAATAATTAAAAAAAAAAAAAGATAGTATTATGTCAACAGTACTGTACTGATTGAGTTTTTTTTAATGCTTATTTATTTTGAGAGAGAGAGTGCATATAAGTAGAGGAGGGAGAGAGAGAGAGAGAGAGAGAGAGAATCTCAAGCAAGCTCTGCACTGTCAGCACAGAGCTCCACCCCAGGCTTGATCTCACAAGCTGAAACCAAGAGTCAAATGCTTAACCAACAGAGCCACTCAGGCTCCCCAAGTTTTAAAAGAATTTTAAATACAGTATTCTCATTGTTCAACTGCAACTAGAATAGTTTGAATGAAATTACAATAATGTCAGAAAAAAATAAAATAAAACCACATTAATTTCCTCTTAAATGTTTTTATAAATGAAAGAAGAATGAGTAGGTTACATAACAATCAAAGTTCATTGATTCAAATCAAAATCACAATGAGATATCACCTCATACCAGTTAGAATGGCTAGTATCAAAAAGACAAGAAATAACAAGTGTAGGTGAGGGTATGGAGAAAAGAGAACCCTTGTACTCTGATGAGAGTAGTTGATAAGAATAATTGGTGCAGCCACTGCAGAAAATGGTATGAAGTTTCCTCAAATAATTAAACTTATGATTACCATATGATCCAGTAATTCCGCTACTGGGTATTTACTCAGAGCAAATAGAAACACAAATTTGGAAAGATATATGCACCCCTATTTTATAGCAGCATTATTTGCCATACCCAAGATATGGAAGCAGCCCAAATGTTCACTGATAGATGAATGGATGAAGAAAATGAGGTATATATAAACAATAAAATATTACTCAGCCCTAAATAAGGATGAGATCTTGGCATTTGCAACAAGATGGATAAACCTAGAGGGCATTATATTCAGTGAAATAAGACAGAGAAAGACATAGTTTTCTAACTTGAGATTTATACTATAAAATGGGAATAAGCCTTCTTTGTCACTAACAAACCATTAAAATTGTTGTGTATCTCTTAAAAAATAATAAACATCACTATATGGGAACTATCAAATAGATATCAAAGGAGGAAGAGGAGGGAAAGAGGACTTTTTGAATATAAGGCCCTGGAAGGAAGATCAAAATGGGGGGGGGGAGCGGGGGACATGGGTGGTTCACTCAGTTAAGCGTCCAACTTTGGCTCAGGTCATGATCTTGTGGTTTTTGAGTTCAAGCCCCACGTCAGGCTCTGTGCTGACAGCTCAGAGCCTGAAGCTGCTTCGGATTCTGTGTCTCCCTCTTTCTGTGTCCCTCCGCCACTCATGCTCTACCTCTCTCTCTCAAAAATAAATAATAAAACATTAAAAAAGAAAGAAAGAAAATAGGATGTTTCTACAGAGTTAGATTAGTCTACACACTGACTGCAAGGCCAGTATTTGACGAGTCAGTCATGATTAAGGAAAACAAGGCAACAGGGCATGTAGGACCCTTCACCACCTCTACTTCCATATTTCTCTATTGATGGTGTTGAGGACAAACTACTCTAAAATATGGCTTCTTGGCATACAGAATATCTTAAGCTGCAAGAGTTAGGGAAAATAGCAGAATCAGGAAGTTCAGGCTAACCTTCTCCCCACTGCCCTTCTTCCCTGAAATGAGTCATAAATCTCCCACATGAAAGATATCCTCTACCAGGGTGTACCTGGAGAGAGACAGATATTCTTATCACCAGAGACAGGGAATTTGGGGCCAAGAAATCTATATAAACAAACCCCATTAAACTGACTCTTATCTTCCTAGCTATTGTTCATTAACCCGAGACTCAAACCCTTTGTCATATCAATCTTCACAAATTTAATTTACTTTTTTAAACTTTTTAACATTTATTTATTTTTGAGAGACAGAGCATAAGCAGGAGTGGGGCAGAGAGAGAGAGAGAGAGAGAGAGAGAGAGAGAGAGAGAATCTGAAGCAGGCTCCAGGCTTTGAGCTGTCAGCACAGAGCCAGACATGGGGCTAGACTCCACCAACCATGAGATCATGACCTGAGCCGAAGTCATGTACTTAACCAACTGAGCCACCCAGGTGTGCCTTTTTTCTTCACAACTGTACTGATTGTCTAAAAGGTATAAAAGCTTTCTGCTCTCGTAGCTTCTTCATGTGTTTATGGTCTTGTGAAGATGCCTTGAGCATATAAACATTCTGTAAAATTTATACACTTTTCTCCTGTTAATCTTTGTCAGTTTAATTTGCAGACCCAGCCAAGGACCCGAAGAAAACTTTTTTCTCATTTACATTACCACATGAGCTATGTACTGATGTGGATTATAAAACCATTCCATACAAGACTTTCATATTCTTCTGGGCCTTTCCTGTGCACTTCCCTTCAACTAAAAAGGCCTCACTGCAACCTGCTCATCCCTGAAGTTTCCCGAAATTCTTCCTGTCAGAATTTAAATCTCCTTTTCTGTTCCTCACAACTTCATTTGGCATTTCCTTCATTCTCTCAGCTGTAATTGGCCCTTTTGAGAACAGGTCGTATTATTCCCAACAACAAACACCCACTGAATGCTGAGAAAGTATCATATTCTCTATGTACTTGAAGAAAACACAAGATGTGACAAAATGTATTGAGTTTCTGTTGTGGGAATGGCTTTACACAGAGCCATAGGGACCTCACTCCTTTCTCTCTTCCCCTGGGTGCTAACTCTCAAATCCCCAGAGGAAGCCCTACAAAGCTGTCTAACTGAGACAGAGGAGGCATTTACCACACACCCAAATTTGCCCCACATGCGGCAGCACTGGGTGTCAGGGTACGCTAATCACTAGCTTAAATATGCAGTAAAGGGTAATTCTGTCTGAACAGACAGTAAACTAATCTGAGGTCTAATCCCACTTCTGTGATTCCTCCACACAGACAAGTTTCTTCAGGTTTCTGGGATTCGTTTCTACAGAACGACAAAGCTAAACAAGATAGACCCTGCATGCTCTTTTCAGCCCTTTAGTCTAAAACTAGAGGACCTTCAACATGTGTCGCTAAGCAATTTCAAAAGAATTTCACTTAAATTTAGATCAGCCCCCACCCCTGCCCCATCGACTGTTTCCTTGCTGTGTACTCTCTCCACCTCCCCATCTGTTGCCATAGATGACGTGCGGGTGCTCCTCAGATGAACTTCACTGGCCTCTGGGCTTTTCCCCTCTTTTTCTTATGTGATCTTTCATAACATCATATAAACTCACTGTTTTTATCATCTTAAGGGGGGAAAAAAGGAACTTTTCCCTCTCCTGACACTATTTTGCTCCATTTCTCTCTCCTTAAAATCGGATTTCCCATAAGAGCTGTTTACCCCCAGCCTTTCCAATTTTCCCTCTCCAGTCTCACTCTTAGGCCCTAAACACCACAAAACTCTACTGAACTGCTATTACCAAGGTGGACTAGGAGCTCTGAGATCTGCTGAGCAACATTGTACCTACAGTCAACAATATCATTTTCCACATTTAAAACTCTGTTAAGAGGGTAGATCTCATCTGATGTGTTCTCACCACAATAAATAATTTTTAAAAAGAGAGGCATTTGATGGAATGGATCAAACCCTCCTTCCTGAGGCACTTGTTACAGTCTTTTCAGTTTAGGTGAAGAAACAGCATATTTCTCTCATCTCAGTCCAACTGTGTCTCGCTATATCTTTGCATCTCTAAAATGTATATTTCAGATAATGGGTAAATATTCACTGATATTTCCTTATTTAACATTTACTATATGCTTGGATATGTGCAGCTTTCTAAAATGCACCAGACATTGATTCTGCCCCAAAAGAGATTCAATCCAGAAGGAAATATAAGATAGTAATGTGAATGTATAGCTTGCAAAATACAGATATAAGATCTTAAATAAAAGTACAGATGTGTTGCCACAGTGTTAAAAAGGGAAATTACTTCCATGTATGGTGATTGGGCAAACGTCATGAGAGCATAGATTACATATGGCAAGCATTTTGATAAGCAGGGCCAGGAGAGAAAAACATTTGAGAAAGAGGAAACAGTTTGGATAAATGTGGAAAGGAAGACAGGTAGAGAGTAGGTCCCAGAAATAGCAAGCCAGTAGCCTAGTTTGGCTGGAAGTAGGAAGTACAAAGAAGAATGCTGGAAAATTTGGTTGGGGTGTGGAGGGATGGACCCAGTTTTGGTCACTGTAAAGTTGAATAGACTAAGGGAACCATGAAGTTCCTGTTGTCCAAGAGGAAGCTGAAAGTATGGATTTGGAGGCAGTCAAGGCTTGCAATGGACATTTAGGGGTCTCCAGAATGGACGTGGCCAGAAAAGCCACAGCATTATCAAGGGGGGAAGTATAGACAAAAGAGATAAGGAGTAAAGTGAAATAATTAAATATTGTTTTTGTATGTGGCTTTCTCAGTGTATAAGTAATGAAATTTCAGTATATTCAAGTTCACAATTACCACAGTGGCAAATATTTATTGAGTACCAATCATTCTATGTATTGGGGATACTGAAGGGAGATAAAATAGGTGGACTTTCTGTCCTCAAGGATATTTTCTTCCAGTAGAAGACAATAAACACATTTAAAAAATACATTAATAAGAAATTTTCAAGTATTGATTATAAAACAAAATATGGGTTGCCTGGGTGGCTCAGTTGGTTGGCTCAGGTCATGATCTCACAGTTCATGAGTTCAAGCTCTGCATCAGGCTCTCTGCTGACCATGTGGTCCCTGCTTCAGATCATCTGTCTCCTTCTCTTTCTGCCCCTCCCCACCTCAAAAATAAATAAATAGAGGCACCTGGGTGCCTCAGTCAGTTGAGCATCTGACTTCAGCTCAGGTCATGATCTCACGGTTCATGGGTTTGAGCCCCATATCAGGCTCTGTGCTGAGAGTTTGGAGCCTGGAGCTTGCTTCAAATTCTGTATCTCCCTCTCTCTCTGCCCCTTCCCTGCTTGCACTCTGTGTTTCTGTCTCTCAAAAGTAAATAAACATTAAAAAACAAACAAACAAACAAACAAACAAACATTTTTAAAAAAGATAAAATATGTACCTGTGATACAGGGTGAAGGAGGATGATAGTCTGCTTTTTAATTATCTCTGAAATAGAACCACCATTTATGGAGAACACAGCTTTGTCTAGATTATTTCATTCAAGGCTAAGTAAAAACCTAATTTTACAGAAACAGAAGCTAGGCTTAGAGAATTTGAGTTACATTCTTGAGTTCACCTAGAACCCAAGTGGCAAAGCAGAGATGTGGACCCAGGTTCATCTGACCCAAAGACTGTTCTCTAGTCTATGGTCAACTTCTCCCTTCTGAACATTTGCTTCATCCTGAGGTTGTACCTCCACTTCCAGGTCCTGAAAGGGATATGCTTGGAGCTGTTTCCTTCCCTAACTGTGAGCTTGTTATTCATCATGTTCTCTTTGACCCTGCCCACTGTGAGGGCATGCCACAGGGAGCCAGCTATTCGAGGTCATCTCCTCAGTTTTTAATTGCTCTGCCGCTGGTGTCATCCAAAGGTTAAGTGAATTAGAATATCAACAATGCAACTTACAGATGCCTGGGCAGCTCTTGGGCTGGACTTGCCTGGGATTGCTTATGTAGCTGCAGTCACTAGGGGCTTGATTGGGGCTGATTAATCTGGAACCTCAGCTAGCATGGCCGCAATACATGGGATAACTGGGCTTTTCTTTCCACAGAGACTTTCCTCCCAGACTTTTGCCCATGATGTGAAAGTATTCTAAAGACACAAGAGTAAAATCGGTCAGATCTTATAAAATCAAGGATCAGAAATCATACAACAACTTTTCTGTCACATTCTATTCATCCTAGCAATTTAAAGAGTCAGCCCAGAGTCCAGGGATGATGAATTAAGACTCCAACACTTGATAAGAGTCACTGAAAAGGATTTGTAGCTGTTTTTAATCCACTGGAGACTATCCTCTGGCAACAATGATTTATATCCCACACACATGCAAATAAGGTTTCCCCCTCCTATCATTCTCAAAAGGTTCAACCCATTATAGCATTTAACTGAATATTCATAATCTCATGATCATGATGAGGCTCCTCGAGTGCAGTTCCTTGGGCACATTTGCCTTCTCCCAAAGACAAATTATCTACCCATAGGCTCTGAGCATACAATCGTTGAACCAGACAGGAGAATTGCAATAATCATTCCTAACCAAAAAAAGAAAGAATAGGAGGCACATAACAATCTCTGGTCTATAGCAATTCTGAAATCCACCCAGGTACATGTTATCATGGTTCCGTACTAGGGACATAGGAAATGTTTCTTAGTTAGGGTCTAGTTCTACTCCTTAAGGATTGGTGCCCAATTCATCATTCTGTGATTCTTGGGTCCCCCTTAGAATTCCTGGTTTCACACCGTAAGAGACCATTCCTTCTTCATAAAAATGACTCATGTTTATAGCTCAGTAGCTGCCTAATTCCACTTATGGGCCATAGAAAATAAATTCTCAGAAAAATCTTTACATATTCAACAGTCTCTGACTCTTCTAATCCAACTGATTTAATGCCCTTAAAACCCTTGTGGATTTTCTATAAATGTCATTGGAGTCTATTCTATGCCCCTAAAGCCATAATCATAGTTATTTTTGAGACAGACCACTCTTTATTGTGGGCTAGCATGGTGAGAAAATGCCTCTAATATTGTTAGAAGTTCTTTTGTTTAGTTGAGAGAATCTATCATGCACAGTGTTTAACCTTTCCATGGTTTCAACAAAGGCTTTATAGTAACACACTTGTCAATCTTTACCTGTGCCCACTTCTTTCTTTGGGAATCTTTTGTTGGCTGGAGAGATTGAGGATGAGAAAGAGTTTTATATTCCAATCAGCAAATCCAGAGCCCTCTATATTTTTTCTAAATTCTGCTTAAAAACTACTTTGCTCCTTGTTTAATTTCTTTCTCTCCTATAATATTATACACAGTTAAAAGAGGTCAATTAATACTTTTTAAGTTATACCTAGGAATCTCTTTTGCCAGATATACAAGTTTATCAGATACATTTCTTAGCTTCTGAATTATTGTAGGCAAAAATACAAAACATGGGTAGCGGTCTTTTCAGCTTCCATTAACAGTTTGCTAATAAATGTCTCACCATTTTTCCAGCCTCTGACTGTTATTGGATCCCAAAATGATAAATGATTTATGATTTTGTTACCAATGACACTCCATCTCTAGGGACTGCCACTGTAACTAATACTCTCTATTAGTTACCAATTTCTACATACCAAGGCACCTCAAAATTTAGTGTCTTAAAAGTATTATTTCTCGTGATTCTGTGGGTTGAGTTGAGCCTCCAAGATAAGCACAGATTTCGTTTGTGGTCGGGAAAGAACCAGTTTTCATCTTAGATGTGGTTGCCTGGTGTAAGACGGCCTCCCTCATAAGACTGGGAACTCACCTGAAATGGCTGGAGTAAGTGAAACATTGGGCCTCTTTTTCTATGAAGATTTTTACCACATGATAGCAAAATCAGTCCAAGAGGGTGAAACAGGAAGCCTCAAGGCTTCTTGAGGTCAGATCCTGGAAGTCACATGCCATTTTCCTGGCATTTTATTTGTCAAAGGATGACACAGGACCAGCCCAGAATAAAGAGACGAAGAATTAGAGTCCACCTCTTGCCAAGAGGAGCTGTAAAGTTTTTGTGGCTGCTTTCAATTCACCAGTTAGGAACTCAGTTTGGCCCTGTGGAACAGAGTAGTTAAGTGGACTGCATAAATGTTGAAAGTTATGGCATTTTTAGAACCAGAAGCTGATCATATGAGGTATTGAACCAAGGATAGCTTTATTTTCTATATAGGCATAACCATATTGTAATTCAGAGTAATTCCAGACTATATATTGAAAGGAATTGAACAGTCAGGACTTCTAGATATAGTTAGAAATCCAAAGCAAAATTTGGCATTGCAGTTTATTCACAAAAAACATGGGTTTAAGTGGATTTTTTAATCCACTGTACATAGTACAGTACTTTAAAAGTATTTTCTCTTCCTTATGATTTTCTTAATATCATTTTCTTCCTTCAGCTTACTTTATTGTAAGAATATAGTATATGACACATATACAAAATATATATGTTAATCAACTGTTTTTGTTACTGGTAAGGCTTCCAGTCACCAATAGGCTATTAGTAAAGCTTGGGGAGGAATCAAAAGTTACACACAGATTTTCCACTGTATGGTGAAGTTGGCACCCTTAACCCCATAATGTTCAGGGTCAGCTGTATATTCTTTTGTATGATTAAACAACATGATCTAAATTAATAGAAAATAATCAATATTACTTAAAAAATTTTTTTAATGTTTTATTTATTTCTGAGAGAGAGAGAGAGAGAGAGATAGTGTGAGCAGGGGAGGGTCAGAGAGAGAGGGAGACACAGACTCTGTAACAGGCTCCAGGCTCTGAGCTGACTGTCAGCACAGAGCCCGATGTAGGGCTCAAACCCACAAACCGTTAAGATCATGACCTGAGCCGAAGTCGGACACTTAACCGACTGAGCCACCCAGCCGCTCCAATATTACTTTAGAGTATTTTGCTTTTGAGGATAATAATGCTCAAACTAACATCATTGATTAATAGGAAAAACAGATATTAACAGCTGATACTAAGTGAACATGTACCACATACCATTTCAGTCAAATTCAAATCTTGAATTTCCTTACACATAGATTTAAGTTAAACTATATATTTCCAATATTCTAAGCTTGCTCATTTTAAATCTTTTATAACTTCTCTAGACATGTGTTGTTTCTAAAGACAAAACTAGGAGTATATTATGTGACTTGTGCTTACAATACTGTTCTTGCTGTCTTTCCTATTACTCTGAATTAAAGAACTATATCATTTTATAAATTCAATGTCATAGTCGAAGTCAACAGCCAAATTTGAGGAAGAATCAATATTTTTCAATAACTTTTAAAATTTGAGTAGAGTTGACATATAATGTTACATTATTTTCAGATGTACAACATAGTGATTCAATTTCTCTATATGGTAGCCCGTGCTCACCCCAAGCATAGCTACCATCTGTCAGCACACACCACTGCAATAGCATTGACTATATTCCCCGTACTGTGCCTTTTATTCTTTATGACTTATTCATTCCATAACTGGAAGCCTATATCTCCCACTCTCTTCCCTATTTTGCCCATCTTTCCCTCTTCCTTTTGCCTGGAAAACATCAGTTTATTCTCTGTATTTACATGTCCGGTAGGAAGAATCAATATTGAAAAGAACTTCAAACCATTTATTATTAGGATCATGAATCTAAAACAGGTTAGATAATGAGTATATTAATTTTTTAAATGATCTAATCTGATGCTTTCAAGAAGCGAAATGGGAAATTATAGTTACCTCCAGGACAAGATATTACACGGTACTTAATCAAAGGATGCTATGACATTTAAGACCTTTCAAAAACAAACATTGTATTCATGAAAACCCTGGACCATCCATTATGGCTACTTTAAATCAGCTGATTTTTAATATGAAATCTGTATCCATCAGAATTGGGAAGATATCATTTCCAAACAGGGATATAGTATCACATTTCTTTAATATTAACCTGTAAGATAAACCAATTTATTAACCCTAGTGAAGTATACTTATTTTTATAAATGAGCAGAATTCCTCAGGCAAAAAGAATGTTGACAAACAGATTGATAAATTAGTCAACAAGGAAAAGAAAATTAAGATAAGAAATGTCTTACTAAAAGCAGAAACATTTAGAAGGAGGTGTTATACATTGGAATAGTGATAAGAAAAACCAACTATTTCCCTCCCAATAAACCTCTAAGAATAGAAGACTTGCAACAACAACAACAATAAAAACGTTGGTCACTTGACCTAATTGATATTGACACAATCTACCCTGCAGTAGAATGAAATAATGAACTCCAAGTTTTCCTCTAGTCATGTTTAGTCACGATGGGCTCTCGATGACTTCTAACAACAAGGCGTCAAAGAAATCAGTGGGTACCCATGCACGCAAAGCTTTGGGGCACAGCTGCTCTCCTCCAAGTTCTGTCCTCCTTCCTCACACTCCACAAATGTGTGTGAAACTATCACACGCATCCCAGCTACTAGACTCCCCAATTCAACACCATCATCAGCACCATCACCACCATCACCCACTCCAAGCAAGCCTTCCAATGTCAGATTCAGGAATACGGGTCCATTTCCTCAAGTAAATTCTTGGTAAGTACACTGATTTTGGTCAAGTGTGGGAAAGCACCACTTACATTGTTTGGCTGCGGAACATTCTTTCTTGATTCACAAAGAACCCATTAATATTTGAGGAGTTGTCTAAATTCAGCAAGCAAAACAATCTGATGGCCCAACTGAGTCATAATAAGAGCTCCCAGGCTCACAGTTAAGTGCAGGGCTAGGCACACACTACAGATAAACCAAAGGCAGCCCAGACAATGAAGACACTGACATTTGGAGTTTTTGTGAGTTGTCTAGAGTGCTTCTATATAATCTCTGTTCCCAGCCAGAATTTAATTTTGTTATAATTTAATTTATATGGTTTTTATTTATTTTATTCAATTTTATGGTTCACGGCTCTTATTCATCCTGAGCTCTTTTTATTTAATTTCAGATCTCAATCTGTATTCAAAACATTTCCCGTGATGATCTCTGCTAAAATCTGTAAAACCTCAAACCAAGAGCACATTTGGAATAACAGAAAATAGCATATAAGTTAGCCCAATCAAGTTCTATTTTTAAACACATAAAATAGGCTGGTTCTTCAATGCAGAGCATTTTCAAGGACCAAAAGCAATAAAAACAAAATGTAATGATATTTTTCCTTCCTTTTCTTTCAATTTGGAATACATTATATTTCTGAGACTACCCTGTCCCACCCTGCCATCAATCAGCTCCTTTCAGCCCATACCTATGCCTTCTGCTTCTAGCTAGTGTCTTCATAGTCATTGTGTCTTTGTCCTTAAAGAGGATGGCCCCCTACATCCATACTTGTAAGCATCACCATTAAATTTTACATTACTTCCTGGTAAGAAATGTAACTTGAAAACACATTTTGAGGGGCGCCTGGGTGGCTCAGTCGGTTAAGTGTCTGAATTCGGCTCAGGTCATGATCTCACAGTTTGTGGGTTCAAGTCCCACATAGGGCTCTGTGCTGACAGCTCAGAGCCTGGAGCCTGTTTCAGATTCTGTGTCTTCCTCTCTCTCTGATCCTCCCCTGCTCACACTCTCTCCCTCTCTCTCTCTCTCTCTCTCTCAGAAATAAGTAAAACATTTGAAGAATTTTAAAAAAAACACATTTTGACACAATTTTCAAGCCCTGGTCTTGCACTGTAAAGAAGAAATAGCTCAGATTCCAAATAGAAATTGAGGCAAAGTCAACTTTCTACTCTCTGCTGATCTCCAACTGACTAAATGCTATAATTTTACACATTCCGTACATTTCTCAGAGAAGTATCTTCAAAATTAAGATCTGGCCTCTAAAAATTAGCACATGGATAAATGTTTTTTAAAGTGAGATCTGACCCATTAAATATGGCTTTTCTCTTCAGAATCTTCATTGAAGGAAAATGACTATCCTTTTTCCCTTATAAAAACTTAAGCATATCATTTTTAATTGAGTTAATTTTGCACTTATCATTAGAATAATTACTCTGTTGTCTCCAAATTACAATTCCTGATGTTATGAAATAGTTGCTATTCAGGGCAACTTTTTATCATAAGTTTTATATCATTTTACTGAAAATTAAGTGCTGAGTCATGTTTCACAGAAGATATGCAATAAAAGGAAGAAACAGCTGCTTTCTAAAAGATTTACCTGATAGAATAAAAGACAAGGGCTTTCCCTTAGCCCAACGTGTTGGCAGTGAATCATCCTGGGACACACAAAAAACTGTATATTTCTGGTTATTTGGCAGGACCACAAGATTGATTGGAAACAAGAAAGGAAGGTGTAAACTCTTCCACCGGAGTGTTGTGACAGTGATTTCGAAGTAAAAAATGATTAGGAAGCAACAAACCATGTATGTTAGGCTTTTTGATTCCCCATGAAGGCTCAGAGTTCTCAGCATATAGCAAATAAAAATAGAATGTCATCTCTGAGGTGACTGTACCAAACAAATCCGGGAGGCTGGATCAGAAATTTCATATGGTAGAAGAGCTTATTAAGAGTTCTAAGAAATTGGGGCACCTTAGTGACTCAGCCAGTTGAGGGTCCAACTTTAGCTCAGGTCATAATCTCACAGTTCGTGAGTTCGAGCTCAGAGTCGAGCTTTGTGCTGAAAGCTCAGAGCCTGGAGCTTGCTTTGGATTCTGTGTTTCACTCTCTCTCTCTCTGTCTCTCTCTCTGCCCCTCCCCTGCTAGCACTCTGTCTCTCTTTCTCTCTTTTTCTCAAAAAATAAATAAACGTTAAAAAAATTTTACATTTTTTAAAATAAAGGGTTCTAGGAAATATATACCTCCATCCTAGAGCTATCTTTTGAGGTAGATCTTTTATTGTGTAGGCCTATGGACCATGAGCTGGGTAAAAGCACCAGCAAACATTAGAAGACCAGAAACAGCCTCTGGCTTTGCAAGTTTCTTGAGAAGGTCCGGACTGAGGGTAGCAATCAATGTGTTTCTGAGCGGTAAGTCTTGTGGAACATGCAGCCTCATGTTTGGAGCACTAAGTGCAACATGGAGCAGTGGTGTTCTCAATGGCACGTCACTGACATCCAAAGTTCATCTAGGCATTTGCTCCTGACTCTGGATGAGTGTCACTTCGTTCAGAAGCACCTACTACAGAACAGGAATCTACCTTCTCAAAACACCAGGGATGCCTGGGGTTTTTGACAGAGACCGGCAGCAATTCTTGGCCAAAGGGCTTTGGAATGTCTGGGATGAGGGTAACATTCCTTATGGAGCTGGGAGCCTAGAGATGTTGAACATGAACTTGAGCTAAGCTGGACTAAAACTGAACCACGAAGGAAAACAAGGCAAGGGTAAATGAAAAGATTTCTACAAAACATAATTATCACTAAGATACTCTAGTAGAACTTAAAAAAAAAATCTCTCAAAATGCCAAGATGATGAGTGGAATACTTGATATTAAACAGTACTATAAATTTGTCAGCCTCGTTAAAAAGAAGCAAAGCAAAAACCTATCCCTTAAAAATGCAGCACTAACATTTTACTTTATCACTCCTAACATTCTCAGCATACATGTACTTTATTGTCCCCATAATTTTAAGTGTCTGCTCATTATTTGTAGTAGCAGTAATAAGTGTGTACTCATTATTATTTTCTAAATGTTACCAAATGGGGGTGCCTGAGTGGTTCAGTCGGTTAAGCGTCTGACTTCCTCTCAGGTCATGATTTCAAGTGTGTTCGAGCCCCACGTTGGGCTCTGTGCTGACAACGAGCTCAGAGCCTGGAGCCTGCTTCGGATTCTGTGTCTCCGTCTCTCTCTCTGACCCTCCCCTGATCATGCTGTCTCTCTCTCTCTCTCTCTCAGAAATAAAATAAAATATTTAAAAAATAAAAAATAAAAAAATAAATGTTACCAAATGGATTTCACAAAAGTCCATATAATTGTTTCTTTTGTTTGTTATACCTTGCTTTATTTGTAATAATAATAGTGCAGAAAAGTCTATACCTGCTTTCTCTAAACTACCAAGAAACTGATCATCAAATTGCCATAATATTGGTGAACTTTTTCATCCTTTTCTTTTGTGGCTTCCTATTTATAAAAATCCTAGGTTTGTGTTGCAGATGGTGATGTTTTCCTCACCTTTGGTATTTGGGAGTACTAACATTTGTTGTACTAATACAATCAATTTCATGGATTACCAATCTCAGCCTCCCATAAATTGGATAAAACATCTGAATAACATTTTGCCTCTGAGACACATTTCACCTCTTTAACTCCAAGATCAAATTGAACATAGTCACAGTTTAATCGATTTTTTTTTAATGACAGTCACGAGCAACATTCTGATCTCTTTTTTATTTTATCATAAATAATTTCTAAACTATGTTTTGCAGTAAGACCCATGGAACACCTGCTGCAGAACCACCATCAAATTGGTAAACATGCTTTTTGGGAAATAAGCACTCTCATCTGTACGTGGCCAGTGCAGATGCAAAACTGCACAATCTCTATTTCAAAAAATTTGACAATATTGACCAAATGACATATACTTTCACTCTTTAACCAGAAATACTAGTTCTGGGAATTTATTCCAAAGATACAAAAAAATCTTGAGTGAAGCATTATTTGTAATGGCAAATAATACACAAAATGTGCTTCAAAACAGTACTGATTGAATAAAGTATGGGCTGGGAAGTCATCAGAAAAGATGAAGAAACCTCTATATATTATATGGAGTTATTTCCAGGACTTATTAGGTAGGAAAAAACAAGATGCAGTGTTTCTAAATGCTACCGTTTCTGTAAGAAAGGGAGGGAGGAGATAATATCAATCTATATATTTGTATTTCTTTATGATTTGAAATAGAAATAATGGAAGGATAAGCCAAAAATGAACAAAAATAGTTACATATTGAGGGAAGGAGGGAACAGGATGAAGAAGACAGAGATCAGTCTTTAGCTGTATCTTGTTATATACTTTTTACTTTGAAGTCATACCAATGTTGTTATCTAATCTTAAAAAATAATTTTAAAAGAAATGCTTTACAGGTTGATGTTAGCTGAATACATGCCGAAACAGATGCATCTGTTTATCATGTTAATAGCATGTCCGCACACAAAAAAAGAAATGAACAATGACTTTAAAGCATTTGAATTTGAAACTGCTATGAATATATTCTAGCATAAACCAAATAAGTAACTATGTTTGTTTTTAAGAAATAATATCTCCACATGAGAGAAAAAGGTGTAACTATAAACATTTTTAAATAATTTCAAATTCTGTAATCTTAATTTGATTTGACAATATTAGCAAGAAATAGTGATTCATCATAATCTTTTATAAATATGCATATTTTCTTTTTAATGTTTTTATTTATTTCTGAGAGAGAGAGAGAGAGAAAGAGAGAGAGAGCATGAGCAGGGGAAGGTCAGAGAGAGAGAGAGAGAGGCAGAATCTAAAGCAGGCTCCAGGCTCTGAGCTAGCTGTCAGCACAGAGCCCAAACCGGGGCTCGAACCCACAAACCGTGAGATCATGACCTTGGCTGAAGTCAGACGCTTAACCGACTGGAGCCATCCAGGTGACCCCAAACATGCATATTTTCTAACTCTACTAAAAAAAAATAGAAGTAATGGCAATACACTACCAATAGCAATGAGCTAACATCAACAATGTGGATTCTAAGTGCCATTCCTCACTAGAAGGAATGGAGTCCTTGGAGAAAATTCCATGGAGAAAATTCCATGGACTGATGCTTAATGTAGGGTAAGAAAAGTTTAAGGGAAGTCTAGGCCATTTTTATATTCAAGAAATGAAGAAAAGTATCACCCTTACTGGCACCAACTTGAAGTGACTCTCAGTGCCGTTCAATGGAAATATTGAGTATCCAAAGATCAGTGTCTGACTTTAATGGATGGACAGACAGACAGAAAAATAGTGGGTAGGTGCATGGTTGCCAAAGCAAAAACTGAATATTGATTTTACTGAAAACTAATAACTGAAGAAAAAGAATCACACATTATCTTCTTTTTCTTAAATACCGTCTATTATAAGATTACCAAGTAGTTGATAATGAAAAGTTGCTTTTAAATAATTAAATCCCAGCTCATATATGCATAAAAAGTTACAGAATTAAAGTCCATTTTATAACTTTTACTGAAATAATCCATGCAAATAATGATTATCAATGGATAATGAAACTATAAGGCAAAAGTTAATGCAGATGTTTATTTATTTTTTTTAATGTTTATTCATTTTTGAGAGAGAGAGAGAGAGAGAAAACCAGAGCATGAGTGGAGGAGAGGGGCAGAGAGAGAGGGAGACACAGAATCCAAAGCAGGCTCCAGGTTCCAAGCTGTCAGCACAGAGCCCAAAGCAGGGCTTGAACTCCTGTGAGATTATGATCTGAGCTGAAGTCAGATGCTCAACTGACTGAACCACCCAGGGGCCCCAATGCAGATGTTTATAAGAAAGCATCAGCTTGCCACCACCATCCCACTGATAAATCTTAACACGCTGAAAGTGCAAAAGCAGGAGATGCTGTGTGCCTCTTCATGTGATTCAATAAGAAACTCACGGTATCACCTGTGAAGTATTCCTGCAAAAAACTGAACACAAGCCTGTTCAAGTCTCTAGACCAAAATCGCCAGTTATAGGAAATAAGTGGAACAGAAAAAATATTGGGGACAGAAGAATATTTAAATGACAACACCATTTAAATGAAGAAATAATCAGTCAAATCTGGAAGAGGGGACTTTCTTCAAAACAATCCAATTCCTCCAACAGTGGTATGAAAGGAATGTGGTTGTAGAGAAGACTGAAGAGACTTAAGAGCCTGAACAACCAAATGCAATGAGGAGATCTATGAACTTGAAGGGGAAATAACTACATGTTATTTAGCATAACATTAGCTAAATTTAGCTAACTAAATTTAGCATTTCCTTCAATTATGAAAGTAGGCAACAAACCATACCAGTATTCACAATACACGTCACTTTATCACAACTAGAAATCAGCTGTTTCATATATATTTGTATCATATTATAGTCATTGTATTTGTCATAATATCATTTACACTTATCATAACTTTGAAATTATGATAGTTATGAGACCTGATGCTAGATCTTGTTATTTTATGCATTAATAAAGGAGCATTGATATATTAGTATGTCACAGATTTGTTTCCTTAGATATTTTGATAAGAATTTTTCAATATAATTAGTTTCCTTGGCAATTCTGTGTATTTATGCATTTAAAAACTCTTCTAAGAAAAGGTTGCTACACTCCATCAGATTGCACATAGCTACACACAGGCAAATGCAACCACCCCATCCCCTCCACACACACATTCGGAACTCCTCCAAAACTATGTGTACCCACCAAGCACCAGGAAAAACATGACATACGCCTAGCAGTATGTAAATTGGTCTTCTCACGTCATTTATCCATATTACATGACTGAATTGGGAATGCTTATCCATACAATTTTCCATAATGCCAAACACTAACTACAACAAATAGAAAACTCCACTCTCTTACTTTTATGTTTCAAAATTCAAGCCAAGCAAATATCATTAAATGAATGTCACATATACACAGCTAAGTACATCATAACTTGCCCCCCTTTAGTGTGTCAATTTAGTCTGTACCTAGGTTATTATTTCATCTATCCTTCTGTCCTCAAGCTCCCCATTAAATTCTTCCTGCTTGTCATTAAAAGTCTCATCACTGCCGCATTGCCCTTTCTCAGTTCTCTTTCCTTATTCTCCACCAACGGTAGGGATTTGCTCCTAGGGTGAACCATGGCCCTGGCATTTATGAGCTGTATGACATTAAACAAGTCATTCAAACTTTCTAAGTTTTAGTTTCATAATATTTAAAATAGGCAACAGAAAGCTTAGCTCATGCCTTTGTTAAAATTACTAAGTTAATGCAGAGCATATAGTAATGTACAATATGTAGATATCTTGGTTAATACCTTGGATATAGAGCCACATTATCCAGGCTCAAATCTCAGCTCTAACAATTACTAGCTATGTCCTGGGACAAAGCACTTCACCTCTCCCTCCTGCAGTTTTTCATCTGTGAAACAGGAGTAGAAACGACACCTGCCTCATGGGTTTTTGAAAGGTCAACTCAGTTATTCATGTAAAGATTTTTGATCAGCAGTGAGCACATCTCTCTTGGTATGTAAGTTGCTGTTTTACACATACACACACACACACACACAAATATGTATATATAGTGTATATATAGTGATTAGCATTGGCATGCACTAAAAATGCTTAATTTTCATTAGTAATAAATAGGAAATCCTAACATTTTGTTTTTGGAAATTCATCAAGGACAAGAGATATTAAACACTAAAAATTAGATAGGTGATTTACCAGACTTTTAAAATCAATTTCTGGTTAAAAATTTGTTAAAGGGAGAACTATCAAAAAGTAAGCCACTTACCTCCCAGAACCATGAAACAAAAATGGAGGAGTCTTATGGCCTGCATGGTCCCAGAACAGTGACATTTGTTCATGGTTCTATGATGTTATTTATATAGATCTATTCTTATAAATTGTTTTGGACTCGACTTCTTTCAACAGAGCAATAAAGCCAATAACCAACCACCCCTTGAAACTCTCCCAACAAAATTTCCAGTGTCTGGCACTACCATGAAATGGAAAGGCATGTGATTAGCATACAGGTGGCCTGAAGTTTAATCTGGCTCTTCACTGGCTACGGTAGCCTGGATATATAGTTTATGGTCTAGGAGTCTTCATCTGTAAAATGGTTATAACACATGCCCTGTCTGTTTCATGGGGTTAGAAGGGAGATAGTTATAGCATTACCATGAGGCAACAAACATGAGTGAGAAATCAGGTACTTTCCCATCTGCCATGACCTATTGAAGGTCATGAATCAGGAACTAGGTGAGAGAAGCTGCAGATGGATTATAATTTTTTTTCTTTCAAAACTTTGAAACTTCCATGGGTATTTTAAGCTATTTCTAGATGACCACAAATTTCAACCACTGAAATTTGAGGGTCAGCACAGTAGGGTTGAGAAAAAAGTTTATTTAGTAGGTCATCAATACTCAGTGATGGATAATCATCCTATATATAACCAAATGAGCAACTCTATATGTGCTGAAATTTAGGAAGGTATCTTCTAATGTTTTTCCCAAGCCACAGCATGAAAATTTTTCTTCCAACTAGAAAGTCTTAGACTTTGGGTTATAAGAGCTAGGAGTTGTATTTTTACTGGATGTATTTTTAAATTAGGAAAGTGGGGGGAAAAGTTTGTTTAACTCATATGTATATATATATGTGTGTGTGTGTGTGTGTGTGTGTGTGTGTGTGTATGTACATATGTATGTATATGTGTGTGTGTGTATATATATATATATATATTTTTTTTTTAAGTAGAGAGGAAGACTCCTGGGAGGAGAAGTGAAAGGACCTTTCACTAATCCATTTACACTAACAGATGGGATTCATTCATTATCAGCAGGGGAAGCCTGGAATCTAGTAAGGAGGGAAGAGAAAGGGGGCAGTTGACATCAAATACACAAACACCAAAAGACGAAAAAGCACATTAACAAGAGAATATCGTAATCTTCTCAAATAAGAAACTGAATCTGTTGGCAAATACAGTGATACTTCCACTGGTAGCTTCCCAGGAACTCAGTTCCTTGTCATAAATCCTTCCTGGACACGGGAGAGTTCAGAATAGAGTAGAGGAGTTCAGAATCTCAGCACCAAATGGCAGGGCCCAGATCTGAACCAAAGCTGAACCACAATTTATGATTTAAACAGAGCTGCTCAAGTGTGGGTAGGAAGATATGTGTTTTTACTATACTATAGTACTGTCTTTCCTCTTCTAATTCAGGCTGGCAAGAAAAACCCTGACAACACCGAGTCCTTGGTTACATAGACAGGAACATATGACCAAACATGAAGACATACAAGACAGCTTCTTTAAAGGAATTACAGGTCCCATAGAATAGAGACATTTTAAAAATCAGATAAATAGAACATCTACATTTATCATACAGGTGGATGCTTCTGCTGGTAAACCAATCATACTTATTTTCTTTTTCATCTGAAATAGACCCAACCAGGGCCCTTGAGAAAAGTAACCCACATGTTTTTCATATACTTCTACTCCAAGTACTACTTTTCATATAGATAATGTAACATGTCTGTGTACACAATACAAATGACGTAAAGGAGCTTCAAGGTCAGCCACTTTTCATTATGTTAATTGGGAAATGCAATTAATTAGGATTAATGGATTAACTATTAGCATGAAAAATTTTCTACATATTAAAAATTCTGTCAAGTTCTTATATATCTGTAGCATGTATATTTTTAAATCAAGAAGTAGGACATACATAAAACAAATTTGTCTTTATAGGGAAAATAAGATAGAATATTTAAAATCCGGACATAATGGGAAAAAGCTTAGACACAAGACAGTCTTAGACTTGATTTATGCCCAGTGTGACAAAGTAGAAAATGGTCAGGAATATTATCTACACATTTATTCACAGCACATATTTGACTAAAATTTTAAATATGTGTTAAGATCGAATTGAGTGTGTTTTCAAAAAAGAATTTTAAAAATCTACATTATTCACTGAAATTCAGGAATATGTCCAGAAGTGCTATTTGCATATATGGTAATATATTTACATTTTTTAAACTAAGTTTTTGAAAAACAAAATAATAGGTGACTTCTAATCAGAATCTTTGTTGAAATTTCCTGAAATAAAGTTAAAATTCCCATAACTATTTAGCTCATATAATATTTTCTTTGGGTAGCAAAAAACTGTAGGTACACATAGATTAATTTATCTTTATCTTAGAGGTATATTTAAAATTCCCAACTGTATTTACACATTATAATTAGTTATTTCTATTTGCTTAATACTTTCAAGGGAAGGAACATATGTGTAAAAAGAAATTTATGCTATGATCATCTTAATTAGTTGCAATAACCTCTCTAATTCCTTAGGATAAAGAATTGTATGGTTTGCAAGCTTTGCAGACTGTTAAATCACTGTTTATAATATGAAAGCCTAAGGACAAATCAGATTCCTCCCCAAAAGTTTATTAAAGTAATTTATCTTAAAATTCCAATTAAAATAAAAATTTAATATCTTTAATATTTACAGTGGTACATATTTACTAATTTGATTATAATCACCCCTTTCTGACAATCTCATCAACAGCTATGTTGTTTATACAAAGCACCATATTTTTTGTATGAGTTAGTGAATTGCTATTTTAAGCATATATAAACAGAAATCTTAATATGCTCCATCTCTCATTTTTCACATTGACATATAGATCAGACACATCCATCACTTTCTAGAGTTCAGCATCTTTAAGTAGGAAAACCTGCTTGTGAGAGCATTCTGGATATTAAATCTAAATAAGAAAGATATTGAAATGGAATATTCAGGAGCTAGTCTAATGAGGAAAATATCTGGGTCTCATAATACAACAGACATTGGGAAAGAAGGTCAGAGCTAAATCAGTAGTTGCTTCAAACTTTATCTTTAATAAACTAGTGGTTTGGTGACAGAAAAATGAGAAAGCAGAGAGGTGACAGCTTTTTATTTATCATGTGCATATGAATGATATAATCAATTTGAGACATATTTTTTTCTCTCTTTTTCAGACCCTGACAAAACTAAAAATCTTCTTCATCACATTTCTATATAGCTTCCATTATAAATATTTCCTAAGGGTAGGTCTTCTGCTCATAAAATAGATTTCTGAAAGGTACCTTTAAGAGAATTTATTGAGTCAAAAATATTTCCTGAGCACTTACTATGGGCCAGATACTTCTTAGATACTGAGGGAGTAACTAACTGTGAGCAGGAGAGACTCAAATCCTGACCTCACAGACAAAGTAGGGTGGGAAGTGTCATAAATGGAGACCTCCAGGGAATAGCAAGAAGGTATGAGAGACTCACCCCATCCAAAGGGCACAGCTCTGTCCAGTAACAGGTGGACTAACTGGGTTATAGTGACATGAAATCAATGTGTTTCTAGGACTACCTAAATAAATTATGGTACATTAATATGAAAGATAAATTTGCTGTTAAAATCATATTGCTGAACACCTGTTGATAATATGGGAAAATACTTATAATACAGCCATAGCAAAAAGCAGGATGTGAAATATTTGACAACATCCCAGATTTACAAGTTTGTGTGTGATTGTCTCTAAATGTACATTTTTAAAAATATATAAGTATCTTTCTAATTTATAACTACAAAAATAGAAAAAAAACATTAATGAGAAAGTTACTTTGGTTTAGTATTTCTTTCACAACCTTTGGTTGGAAATCCTAGAAGCAGAATAACTGTCAGTATGTATAAGTTACAATTGGAATAAATCGAAAAAATAAGATTCAGTAAAAGCTTTTATGTCAGTGAACTTTGACCAGAAACTATGAAGGCAATGACTTTTATAAGGTGGACTTACTATATAAGGAGAAGATTGCAATGGAAAAGGTAAAGTTATTTTTATAGTCTGGAGGAAGGTCTAACAGCATTCAGTGTTTTACAAAAAGAAATTGCCATTGGCAGTTTCATTAATTAAGGGCTTTATAAGTTCAAGTGAGAACTTGATACTTCAAGGGACATCGCTCAGTGAAATTTCTCACTAGGGTGGGCCCTTGTTAGCAAACCAAAGCCGTGGCAATTCACACATATATGTGAAAGTTGAGTTTGTCACTGTTTAATGAGGAGAAAGCAGAGTTATGATAAACTGAGAAGATCTCAACTCAAACAAAAGTTATTAGTTTAGCTAAGCAAATACAGGCACCATAAAAGCTGAATCTAGTGGTCAAAATAGCATATGCCTTGTTAGAAAAGCTGGAAATTCATCACAGTGCAAGGTAAGATTATAAGTTACTACTCGTGTAGAGATTTCTTTTTTCCATGATGTTTAATGTATCCTATCTGAAAGCTTCCAGAGAATTGGTTATCTTAAAATATTACAAATTTTAATGTGATTTTCGTCAAACAAAAGTATATTATTAGATTTTATTATTTATGGACATATGTGGATATATATACATATATATAGTACACGAAAAAAGCAAGGCAATTTGAAAGGGCAAGATTTTACAGACCTCATTAAAGATGATTTAGTTATTTATGGATTTTCATTAAAGATGATTTAGTTATTTATGGATTTTCATTCTTCCAACTAAACTTTGCAATATGGCTACTAAGCTAGAAATTTGAGGGATTCTACTAACTTATAGATTAAGCTGGAATGTTGTGCCATTTTGTGTCCACACAAAAATTGCATAAGGATGTTTACATGGCAGCTTTATTCATAATTGCAAAAGTTTGGAAATAACTAAGATTCAATTAGTTAATGGATAAATAACCTGTGTTACATTCATACAATGGAATGTCATTCCATGCTAAAAAGAAATGAGTTATCAAGACACAAAAACCTGGAGAAACCTTAAATATATACTTCTTAGTGAAAGAAGCCAATCTGAAATGGCTACATATTGCATGATTCCTACCATATGACATTCTGGAAAAGACAAAATTATGAAGATAGTAAAAAAGATCATTGGTTGCCAGATGTTTGGGAGTAAGAGGGATCGATAGAGCACAGAGGATTTTTAGGGCAGTGAAACTATTCTATATGATGCTCTCTAATGATGGATACATGTCATTATACATTTGGCAATACCCAGAAAATTCAAATCAAACAGTGAATCCCCTAATGTAAACAACAGATTTTGACGGATAATAATGTGTCAGTTTAGGTTTCACGGATTGTATCAAGTGCACCAGGCTAGTGTGGGATGCTGATGGTGTGGCAGACTGTGGGTAAGCGGGAAGAGAAGGAAGAAAAGAAGTACTTGGGAACTTGCTGTACTTTCTGCTAACTTTGCTGTGAGCTAAAACTGTTCTAGAAAAGAATACCTATTAATTAAAAAAGAAAAAGCAACGAGCTGACCTATAAAACTCTAAAGGCTATAAAGTACATACAGAACATGGCATGCACATGGTTAATACACCCTATTGACTAAGGGGACTGATTTACTGCACTGAGATCAACGTAAAATATGCTTACACCAGTGACTGGAAGCAAATCAGCAGACAGTAAACACATACCAAGCATTTCATTTTTAATATAATTAAAATATGATATATACACAAAACCAAAATCACCACTAAAAGTATCTAATGTATTAACAGACTATAAATAAAAATCCAAAATAAACTGAGGAAGTGAAAGAGCAAGCCAGATGAAATTCAGTTTATAAAATCAATCTTTTTTTTTAAGTTTATTGATTTTTGAGAGAGAGAGACAGAGACAGAGACAGAGCACAAGCCAGGGAGGGGCAGAAGAGAGGGAGACACAGAATCCAAAGCAGGCTCCAGGCTCTGAGCTGTCAGTGCGGAGCCCGATGTGGGGCTTGAACCCATGAACTGTGAGATCATGACCTGAGCCAAAGTCCAACACTCAGCCAACTGAGCCACCCAGGTGTCCCTATTTCATAAAATCAGTATCTATCGCAGAGAAGAGTGACAGTGCTTTTGCATTTGAATGCTAATTTCTGTTGGGGTGTCCCGCTGATTTCTACTGATTGAGGAAAATCTCGTACAGAAATGGAAATTTTTTTGTTAGCAAATAATAGATCCCATTTACCTCAGCTAAGGACATTTTGAAAATAAAGATGAGGGGACTTTTTCTTATATGAAAGAGCAAATTTTATTTTCTCTATAAGACCGTAGACAGCCTTTATTTTTCGTGTAGTTTCCCTTGATTCAGCCACCCCAAACAATGCTTCTGAGCTCAACTTTTCCAACTTTTCTTTTACTAGAAAAAGGAAAGTACATGCTGATTCTTAGTCATAGCTTTGAATTCACACTTGTATTCTTCCTGTATGTCCCTTGGAATATAGAGGTAAGTTTTCTATTTCTTTGGGGAAAAAGAACAATCCGTTGACTATTTTCTAAGCCAGAATCATCAAACAGGCAGCAAAGCTGTCTTAAAAGTAGAAGAGGCCAAAAGAGGGACAAATAAAAAAGATAAAATCAATTAAAGAAATTCTAAATAAGAATGTGGAACATAAAAGTAGTCAATGTAATTTCAACAAGCATTTTATCCAAGGCTTAAAAAAAGAAAAAAAAGAAAAGGCTTTGACTGGCCAATCTAGACAGAAAAATGTGCTCTGGCACTAAAGGATAAAAGAAGCCATTGTCATTGCTTTGGGAATTTATGGAACTTTTAAGATTTTGAACCAATACAAGTCAGGGCTTTGAAATTAACAAGGGCTTACTGAGGCCACAGAAGAGGCTTGGTGCATTGAAGATGCATAAAGAACAAATTTATTCACTCAACAAATGACTTCTGAAGCGTCTTCCATGTATCAGGTCCTAAGAGTTGGTCACTAAGTAGAAGAGACCCCCACACTCCACAAAAATAATCCCTGACATGGTAGAAGTTATATTCTATTTGGAGGAAGGTAGAAAATGAACATTAAACACAATAAATAGTTACAGGTCGGCAGTTGAAGTTTATGGATAATTTAGATATAGGTACTGGGATGAGGGAAGAGAGGATTGCAATTTACATAAGTGTGTCCATGGTAGGCTTTCTTAGAAGGGGACACTTGGGTTTTGGGTTCTTACCCCAATTTTTTTATTATGGTTAAATATACATAAAATTTACTATCTTAATCATTTTTAAGTGTGCAGTTTAGTGGTATTGAGTACATTCATATTGTTATGTAACCATCACCACTGTCCACCTCTAAAACTCTCTTATTGCTACACTTTTCTTGTTGTACTCATTAATCATTTCCATGACTCCCACCTTCCAGTACTTGGAAACCACCATTCCACTCTCTTCCTTTCCTTTTTTTTTTTTTTGAAAATATGGTATACATACAATAGAATACTATTCAATCTTAAAAGGGAAAGAAATCCTGCCATCTGCAAACAACACGGATGAAACCAGAGGACACACCATGCCAAGTGACACAAGCTAGACAGAGAAAGATAAACACTGTACAATCCCACATAGATGTAGAATCTAAAAATTGTTTAAAAGCCAAATTCATATTAAGAGAGAATAGAATGGTGCTTAGCATAGGTAGAGGTATGGGAGAAAAGGAAAGAGTAAAGAAAAAAATTGTAGGGCCGCCTGGGTGGCTCAGTTGGTTAAGTGTCTGACTCTTGATTTCAGCTCAGGTCATGATCTCATGGGTTCATGGGATCAAGCCATGAGTGGGGCTCTACGCTGACAGATGTGGAGGCTACTTAGAATTTGAATTCTCTCTCTCTCTCTCTCTCTCCCTCCTTCTGCCCCTCTCCTGCTTGCCCTCTCTCAAAAAATAAAAATAAAAAATAAAAAAAATTTAAAAACTGTAACTATGTGCAATGACAGAGGAAGAAGGGGACATCTGAACACAGACCTAAAGCAAGGAGGGAGGGAGTCCTTGTAAACAGCCCATGCCAGGGTCTGGTGTGTACTGGGAGGCGGGCCCAGCTCAGAAGGTTTGCAGTTATTGGGAAGCCCAGACACACAACCCTCAAAGCCAGAGATCAATCAAGGTCTACATACAAAAACAAAAAATGATCAAATTTCAAAAAGAATGAAATATAGTGTAACTCTCAGAGAATTTCTGAACACACTGAGGAAGAGAGGAGAGTTTAAATGGACCCTGAAATGTTTCTAAGGTTTTGTTCCCATGAGAATAAAGTCCATGATGATAAGAACTTACCAAAAGCTACACAGCAGTTACAAAGATGAGAGATCACATTGTGCCAAATGTTTAAAAACAAAAATGCTAGAAAATTCTTAAATCTTTTACATTCTAAAATAATTCAGCCCTCCTGCTTGCAGCCTCCTCTACCTACCAGCCTCACCATCTCTTCTAGAAAGTGCCATCTCTTCTAGCCTCCTAATCAGACCTCCTGCTTCAACACTTGCCTCACTACAGTGTATTTTTTCAATAAAGCGGCCAGTGATCCTTTTAAGACATGAAGACAGATCATTCTACTTTAAATCCCCAATGACCTCACATTTGATTTAGAGTCAAAGTCAAACTTTTTGGCCTATGTAGGGCTTGGATCTGAACACTTTTCCCAGCTCAAACATGCTGGTTTCAACTGTGGTCACTCTTCTCACTCACTCCACTCAAGCCACTCTGGCTTAGCTGATGGTCCTTGAACACATCCCTGCCTTAAACTCTTGCATGACCTGCTCCCTCTTCTGGGGATGCTCTTCACCCATATAAGCACCTGCTGTCTCTCTACTCTTTCAGAGTGCTTTCATCTGACTATCCTATAAAATACTGCAACCTGCACCTTACCCCAACTCAGCATTCCCAATCCCACTTACCCAGATCTACTTATCTTTTCCTGTATCACTATTATCTTCTAACATTCTATATAATTTACTTTCATAACACAGTTGTTGTATAGTGTTTTTCTTCCAGATCTAGAGGCTCAGGGATCACTGTTTTGTTCATTCTATATCTGAGTGCATGAAGAAATTCTTAGAATATGTATTTTCTATTTATTGAATTAATTGATTAATTAATTAATGGATCAACATATAAATTGGGAGCCATCTCATACATTTTCAAAGCTTTAGCTACTATGTATAATCCCCAATTATTCCTAACTTTGTATCTCCAAAACAGAACTGTCCCTAGACTCAGATATATTCATCTGCTCTCAGATATATTCATTCAACTCTCCCCAGACTCTGATATATTCATCCAGAGATCTTCCTTAGTTGTTCCAAAAGAACTTCAGACCAATTCAAATGTTTCAGAAAGGAACTTCTTAACATCACTCATCATCAGGGAAATGCAAATTAAAACCACAATGAGATATCATCTCACACCTGTATGAATGGCTATTACGAAAAAGACAAGAAATAACAATTATTGGCAAGGATGTGGGCAAAAGGGAACCCTCATGTACTGTTGTGGGAATGTAAATTGGAGCAGCCAAATTGGAAAACAGTATGGAGCTTCCTCAAAAAATTAAAAATAGAACCACGATATGATCCAGCAATTCCACTTCTGGGTGTTTATCTGAAGAAAATAAAAACATTAATTTGAAAAGATATATGTACCCATATGTTCACTGCAGCATCATTTACAATAACCAAGACATGGAAATAACCTATGTGCTCATAAATGGATGAGTGGATAAAGAGGATGAAGAAAGGTCCAAAGACAGTCTCTTCAACAAATAGTGATGGACATGCAGAAGAATGAAACTGGACCACTTTCTTACACCATACACAAAAATAAATTCAAAATGGATTAAAGACCTAAATGTGAGACAGGAAACCATCAGAATTCTAGAGAGAAGCACAGGCAGCAATCTCTTTGACCTTGGCCAGAGCAACATCTTACTAGACATGTCTCTGAATGCAAGGGAAACAAAGCAAATGTGAACTATTGGGACTTCATAAAGATAAAAAGCTCTGCACAGCAAAGGAAACATTTAACAGAACTAAATGGCAGCCTATAGAATGGGAGAAGATATTTGCAAACAATATATCTGAAAAAGGGTTGGTATCCAAAATATATAAAAAACTTACCAAACTTAACACCAAAAAATAAATAATCCAGTTCAGAAATGGGCAGAAGACATTAATAGACACTTTTCCAAAGGAAACATCCAGATAGCAAACAGACACATAAAAAGATGCTCAACAACATTCATCATCAGGGAAATACAAATCCAAACTATGATGAGATACCACCTCACACCTGTCAAAATGGCTAAAATTAAAACACAAGAAACAATAGATGTTGGCAAGGATGTGGAGAAAGGGGAACCCTCTTGCACCATTGGTGGGAATGAAAACTGGTACAGCCACACTGGAGAACAGTATGGAGGTTCCTCAAGAAACTAAAAATAGAATACCCTATGATCCAATAATTACACTATTAAGTATTTAACCAATGGATACAAAGATACAGATTTGTAGGGGTATATGCACACCAATGTTTATAGCAACATTATCAACAATACCCAAACTATGAAGAGATCCTAAATGTCCATAGACCTGATTAACGGATAAAGAAGATGTGGTATATATATGCAATGGATTATTACTCAACTATCAGAAAGAATGAAAAGTTGCTATTTGCCATGATGTGGATGGAGCTAGAATGTATTATGTTAAATGAAATAAGTCAGTCAGAGAAAGACAAATATGATTTCACTTATATGTGGAATTTAAGAAATAAAACAGATGAACATATGGGGAAGGCATGGGGACGAGAAGAGAGGGAAACAAACCACAAGTGACTCTTGACAATAAAGAACAAACTGTGGGTTGCTGGAGGGAGGTGGGTGGGGGTTGGGCTAGATGGGTAATGGGTACTAAGGAGGGCACTTGTATTGATGAGCACTGGATGTTGTATGTAAGTGATGAATTCTACTTCTGAAACCAATATTGCATTGTATGTTAAGTAACTAAAATTTAAATAATAAAAAGGTGATGTGATATATATACATATATATATACATACAAGTGGCATATTATTCAACAAAAGGAAAGGAAATAAATGTTGCCATTTGCAACAATATGTGTGGACCTGAGGGCATTAAGCTAAATGAAATAAGTCAGAGAAAAACAAATAGCAGAAGATCTCCCTTATACGTAGAATCTAAAATCAAACCAACCAGCCCAAACTTAAAATACAGAGGACAGGTTGAAGATAGCCAGAGGTGGGGGTGGGGGACTGGGGAAATGGGTTAAGGGAGTCAAAAGGCACAAACTCCAGTTAGAAAAGAAATACGTCATGAGATACAATGGACAGCATGGCAACTATAGTTATATTGCATATTTGAAAGTTGCTAAGAGAGTAGATCTTAAAAGTTCCCATTATAAGAAGAAATTTGTACCTACATATGGCAATGCATGTTAACTACACTTATTGTGATCGTTTCACATATATACAAAAATCAAATCATTACGCTGTACACCTGAAATTAACATAATCTTATGTCAATTATACCTCAATAAACAATAATGAAAAATAATTTTAAAAAAAAAGAAAAAGGAAAGGAAGCTTATCCTTAAACTTGCCACATGTTTTAGGTGTTAATCAGCTCAGGCTGCCACAAAAAGATCCCACCCACTGGGGGTCTTAAACAATAGACATTTATTTTCTCACTGTTCTGGAAGCCCAACATCAAGGTGCAACAGAGTTGGTTCCTAACAAGACTTCCCTTCGCAGCCTGCAAACAGCAGCTTCCATTGTGTCTTCTCAGGACCTTCCCTCTATTCATGCAGAGAGAGTCTTCCTATAAGGACACCACTCTTTTGGATTAGGGCCCCACCCTTATGACCTCATTTAACCTTATGTAACTTCTTGAGGCCCTCTTCTCCAAAAACAATCATGTTGGGGGTTAGGGCTCCAATGTATAAATTTGGGGGAGGGGAGGACACAATTCAGTCTACAACATTTTATATTCCCTATTGTCATGAATGGAAAGATTAAAAATATTTTGAGCCAAGCCAGAAACCTGACTCTTATCCTGGACTCTTTTTTCTGCCTAGTTAATCTAATGAGATACCAAATCCAGTCAATTCTGGCTACTAAATACTTCCTCTTTCTATCTGTTCCTTTTTTTCTCTCTGGCCCTAACCCCAGTCAGCTTTCATTCTTGGCACCTTCCTCCACCCTGTACACTATGGACATGATCTTCCTGAAATGCAACTGTGATCTTATGCCTCCGAGTTAAAATCACACGTTAACATGCCACTTCCTAAGGATGAGTTCAATCACTGCAAAGTCTGTCTTGTCATCTTCTCCACTTTCTCCTGTCCCTCGTAGCACCCTCTCTCTCTTCTCACTTTGTACTTCAAGCAAACCAAATCGTTTGCAGTTTCCCAAAAGTCCAGTGCTTGCCCATCTTAACCCAGCACCGTTCATTCTACTGTATCAGTGTCGGATGCCTTTGCTCTTCTACAAATGTCCCATTAGGGCCTCTCATTAGCAGCCCATCCTATATGGAGCATCCCTACTTTTCCCACGGAGGGTCAAATGTTTGTTCTTTGTACAAGGTACCTCGTACTTGCTCTCTTCAAGATATTGACTATTGTATTATAATTGCCTGTTTTCATATCTACTCCCACTGACTCTAGCCATAAATGCCTCGAGGCCTGAACTCATATGTTATCGATCTTGTATTGCCAGTGCCTAGCACAAAGCTGTCAGCCTCAATGCATTTTATTCATGACTTAATAAATAAATGACTAAATTGATGAATTAAGTTTATGGAGCTCACTCCAGAAATGTTCTCTGCTGACAATTATTCTTCTAGCAAATCTATACATCCTTTATTCTGCTTTATTAAAAATAGAAAGTACGTAACATTAAGTATACTTTCAACTGCTTTTCAATGTTTCTGTTTCTTACTTCTTCTTCATGTAATAACCTCACAGGGATGTTGAAGAACTACCTTAAAAAAAGCCAAATCCTACATTTTTTCAAGATTCAGCCCAATTTTTTTTTAGAAAGAGAAGAGCCCAGGAGGGAGGGAGAGAGAGAGAGAGAGAAAGAGAGAGAGAATCTCAAATAGGCTCTGTGCTCAGCACAGAGCCCAACACAGGATTCAACCCCAAGACCCTGGAATCATCACCTAAGCTGAAATCAAGAGTTGGATTTTCAACTGACTGAGTCACCCAGGCACTCCAATTCACTGAATTTTCAAATGATCAGACTTAACAGTGAAAAGCAAGTAACCAGTGATGACATGAAAGACACTCCTGAAAAATGATAAATTTCATGATTTAAAAAATTGAAGGCATTTCTGTGTATGCATTGGCTCAATATTTTAAATCAATTTTGGAAAGTCATGAGAATATAGCATTAAACATGCATCGCTGATTTTGAACTTAATACACATTAAATAGCTTATTTAAAATGTGAGTTTAGGGGTCGCCTGGGTGGCTCAGTCAGTTGAGCATCCAACTTTGGCTCAGGTCATGATCTCACAGTTCGTGGGTTTGAGCCCCACACCGGGCTCTGTGCTGACAGCTAGCTCAGAGCCTGGATCCTGTCTTCAGATTCTGTGACTCCCTCTCTGACCCTCCCCTGCTCAAACTGTCTCTATCTCTCTCTCAAAAGTAAGTAAAACATTTTTAAAAATGTGAGTTTAGGAGTGCTTATGGATTCAATCAAAAATTGTATGCATCACTGGACAGTTACTTAAAGTTTTAAAGTTCTAAGAAAGATTAAAAATAGCTAACTTGTAAGTAAGAACTCTAAAAAAAATTACATAAAGATTGAGGAAACATCTGAGGTTTCTACAAGAAACTCTAGACTCCAGACTATAGGAAAAACTAAAACCAAAATAAAGAGAGAAAATAGAGAAAAAGGATTACAAATGAGAAGACCAGAGCACTGTGTATGGTACAAATAGAATAAAAGCATCAGATTAAAATAAATAAGCTAATCCAATAATAGCATGTAAACATATAACATAGGAAATGTGTTAGCACATGGAGTCCTGTGATGAACTGTCACACATTCTCATTGTGTGACTAGAATAAAATCAGTCTTATATATTAATTTTTTGATGTATTAAATCACAAGGACAGACACTGATCAATACCTTTTACTAGTTAGGGTAGACTTTTAAAATCTTTACTAGTCAGGGTAGACTTATAAAAACAGCTACCACCCAAATCTCTGTGGCTTAAGAAATAAGGATTTCTTTCTTTCTCACACATCACAGTCCAAAGTAGGTCACAAATACATTGGAATGTTTGCATGATAGGCAATGGACATGTGTTCAAAGATTGAATGAATAAATAGAAAGAAAGGAGAAAGAAGTGAAGAAGTAATAGAGGCACCTGGGTGGCTCAGTCAGTTAAGCATCCAACTCTTGATTTCAGCTTAGGTCATGATCTCATGGTTTGTGAGTTCGAGCCCTGCATCAGCTTTACACTGGCAGTACAGAGACTCTGTGCTGACAGTTCAGAGCCTGGAGCCTGCTTCTGATTCTGTGTCTCCCTCTCTCTCTGCCCCTCCCCCACTCGCACTCTATCTCTCTCAAAATTAAACATTAAAAATTTTAAGAAAAAAGAAAAGTATAGACAGCTAGCAGAATAGACTGAGTCATTAACTGCTGAAAGAATGGACAATTTCAGATGCCTTAGTCTGTTCAAGCTTCTTGCAATAACCGACATAGCACAAACTGGGGGCTTAACCACAAACATCTATTTCTCACAGTTCTGGAGGCTGGGAAGTCCCAGATCAAAGGGCCAGCAGATTCAGTGTCTGGTGAAGACCTGTTTCCTTTTTCATAGACAACCATCTTCTCACTGTGTCTTCACACAGTGTTAAGAGGCAAGGAGCTCTCTGGGGTCAGGGCGCCAATCCTATTCATGAAGGCTCTGCTCAGGTAACCCAATCACCTCTTAAAGGCCCCACCTCCAACTACCTTCATATTCATGCCTAGGATTTAACAGATGAATTTGGGGGGCAGGGCACAAACATTCAGCCAATGACAACAAAAAGAAGAGAATATAGTGAGTCAGGGATATGAGGTGAGAAAAAGATTGAGGCCAAATTAATGTTACCATTAATATGAAATTGATGTGTCCAATACCATTAGCATTTATTAATCTGCAGATCCTACTAATTACTACTACTTAGTACTACGTACTAGTATCTTACTAATTACAAGAAGTACCAGGCAATAGTATATGTGGTAGGATTAGTACATGTTTCCAAATTAGATTGAGTACTGGATTAAGTACTAGAATGGGATCTAAATGCTTGCCCTGCTACTAACTTACTTGTGTAATTTTCAGTAGGTTACTTAACACACTTAGTCTTCACATTCCACAGATGTACAATGAGTAGTAAGATTTTGTCACTCTTTTAGCTATGTAATTTTTTGAAAACGGATATCTATCATGATCATAGGGCAGAACTACTCTTTAGAAAACTTGCACCAAACAAGGAATCTTTAGAATGACAAGGAAGATGGGCACCTGCGTGGCTCAGGGTGGCTCAGCTGATTAAGTGTCAGACTCTTGGTTTTATCTCAGGTCATGATTTCACGGTTTGTGAGTTTGAGCCCCACATCGGGCTCTGTGCTGACAGTACAGAATCCTTGCTTGGGATTCTCTGTCTCCATCTCTCTCTCTCTCTGCTTCTCTCCCACTTGCTCTGTCTCTGTCTCAAAAATAAACTTAAAAAAAAAAAGAATAACTTGATCTGACATCCTAAAACTCAATTTATCTGTCATAATAGGAAAGGGCCTGTCTTAGCTCAGGCTGCCATAACACATTACTGTAGACTAGGCGGCTTATTCAACTAACATTGATTTCTGACAGATCTGAAGGCTAGCAAGCCCAAGACCAAGGTACTGGTAGAGAGCTATTTGCAGACCACTGTACGGAGGAGCAATAGAGTGCTCTATATAGTCCCATCATGGGATCCTCACCCTCATGATCTATCTCATCTAAATCTGATCTCTTCCCAAAGTCTCCACCTCCAAACATTAACATACTTGGGGGGGGAGTAGAACTCCTGCATATGAATTTTGGGAGTACACCTTCAGTCTATAACAAGGCCCCTTTGAGGTACTTACACACTCTCATCTGCACAGCTCCTTCAGGGTCCTCCTCAGCCCTCTGGTACAGTGCACATCCATGATGGAATGATGGAGGAGGGTACAGAGAGCTGGTTAGTTCAGTGTAACACAGGACACTGGAGGATAATTCTTGCTCTAGGGCTCCCAGACAGGTTGGTCAAGGCTTGCCTGGGCCTACATCACAGTCACTTCATGCTCTGCCCAGTTTTCCTTTTTCCTCCTTCTTTTCACAGGTGTTTATCCCTAATAAACATTTTGCATGTCAGATTCCACCTTAGTGTCTAATTCCATTAAGCCAGTGCAAGGGTGGAATGAGAGACAAGTGCAATTAGAGATAAGAGCCAGACTCCATGGCACAGGACAAAGTATTTTGGACATTTGAGCTCTCCAAAATGAATGCCATACCCCTAGTTCTTTTTCTGGCCTGCGAGATGATCTCTTTATTGTTTCATGGGACACAAAGATGTTTTCCAATGTTTTAAAGGTTTTTTTGTTTTGTTTTTTTGGTTTTTTCTAGAGACAGAGAGCAAGCACGCAGGAGAGGGGCACAGAATCTGAAGCAGACTCCAGGCTCTGAGCTGTCAGCCCAGAGCCCAATGTGGTGCTCGAACTCACGGACCACAAGATCATGACCTGAGCCAAAGTCGGACGCTTAACCAACTGAGCCACCCAGGTGCCCCAGATTTTTGCCAATTTACAAGTCTCCCTGAAGGCTGTTGATGGTACCTCCAGGATTAACTATACTCAGAGTTTTGGATACCAACCCAACTCAATAAATATGGCAATTTTATTATTCTACTTGTAACTCTTATTTAAAACATTTGTCACTATAATATTGCTATTCTGCTTTCTGTTGGACTTTGGTACCAAATCCACCCTGCTGTCCAAGTATAGATGAGTTCATCATTCTCTCACTGTTTGATCAGATTAACTTCATTCACCCATTCCCATAGTAGAGGATATTACTGCCCTCTGGTGGAGATATTCAAAATTATCCTGACACTGTCTCCTAAAGAATGGATTTTCTTGAGGGAGCTGATGATAGAGTTTGAGAAGTAAAAATGTGAATCCAGACAACTGTCTTCATTTCTGAATCTTGACATTCAGTTGGCTGTGCATTTGCCTAAATGTCCATTTTGTTTCCTGCTTCCTTATCTTTATTACCAACAAAGTCAGCCATCCTCAAGTCTTTAAAGCATTGGTCTACAAAGACATGGACCTCATCTCCCAATCTCTTTTCAGATAGGAAAAAAAAAAAACTAAACTAAAAACAGCAAAGTATTTTAAAAGTGAATTATATAGACAACAATTTCTACTTTAGTTCTTCAAATAAATTCTATTTTCTGGGAATATGCCAATAGTTAAATATTTGAATTGCTATTGCTTTCTCTCCTCTCTACTGGATAATTCCATTAAAATAGGAAATAAGGGTAAATAATTTATGTACCTGCTTTGTGTGAGTGTCTGAGTGCATATATTTTTTTCATGTGTGGGTGAAATAGCAGAGAAGGTCACGCTGATAATTCAATTTTTAAGAATCTCCATTAATTTCTTCCATCCACTCTGCCTTCTTAGTATAAAGAGAAGAATATCAAACAACCATCGCCTGAATTACAGAGAAACAGTATACAAAAATGACCAAATCAGACTGCAGACAAAGGAGACATACAAAACAGGTTTCAAACTTGACTCTGGTCCTTAACTTCTCTGAGCCTCGACCTCCTCATTTGTACACCGGGAACAATTATACTTTCAAAAGTTCTAGTGGGGATTAAATAAGATAATATATGCAGAGCTTGAGCACAGTACCGGTACATATTAAATACTGAGAAATTCACTATTATTATTTCTAGTCAACTAAAAAGGGAGGACACATTTATTTTAAATAAGTTTAAAAATTCTAACTCTGTTGGTTTAGGCAAAATGCACCCTAATTACTCATCTCTTAAGATCTCCTAAATAGGTTATTTTTCCAAAGAGATCCCTCAATCTGCTCCAGTTCTTCTTTTACTTTTGAAACCAGCTGTTGTCAAGTCCTTGGGGAACATGCCTATTCTCACATCCAAGCCCCGCCTCAAACATGACTTCTCAGCTCTCCCTGGCCTTTTCCTCTTGCAAATATGTACTTGTTCTCTTCTTGCAAACATGCATTTGTTTCCAACCACACCACACATGCTGGTGATCCAACTCTCTCTAACTGTGAATTGTTTAAGAGGGAATCTTGTGTCCATCTATTCATGAATGAATAGATGTCATTTCCTGTTAAGTGTAAATGTTTCCCTAAGCCTCTCCCTTGTCAGTTAGGTGATAAAAATCCCTGAAGGATTGGAGGAGAATTTGACCTCTTCTGAGTCACTGAAACTCCTCTTCCTATAAAAAAGATGGAGTCATCTCATCTAAAAAAAAAAATCAGAATAATGATTTAGTCAACTTAACCAGGTATAATCCAATCAGAATCCAAGGGCCCCACCTTGAAATTCTGAAACTTTGGCTCACCAGATGAATATAGCTTGATTTGCTCATGGGGAAAAAAAAAGCATAGCTACAGCATATCAATTTTATCACAAGGTTATCTATGTCATGGTTAACTACACTCATCACATATCATAACACCTTTCTGTAATATGTCAGTATGGAAAGTAACACTCTTTAAATAAATAATTATTATTTAAAGTAACCCTTTACAATATTAATAAAAATAAAATCTGTACAGGTTTCTGAATACTTGGATATATAATACATCTCTATTTAAACACCATAGGCCTTTTGATTATCATTATTACTAATGATATAAATTCTGCTTTTTATCAAAGAAAATATGAATTTTGTTGCTGACATATACTGAAATATTAAAAGGAGTCCTAGATAATAATAATTCCTAGAGCTCTAACAATAAAGGAGAGAAAGACACACTGGGTGTTATATGGAAACCAACTTGACAATAAACTATTTGTAAAAAAAATAATAATAGTAAAAATAAAAAATAATAAAAAACAAAAAAAGAGAGAAGGACAATTTTTTTTTTTTTACAAATAGTTTATTGTCAAATTAGTTTCCACATAACACCCAGTGCTCATCCCCACAAGTGCCCTTCTCCATGCCCATCCCCCCT